>NC_057807.1:695873053-695960818 GCF_018294505.1 Triticum aestivum
TTTTTGTTTTGTTTTCTGCATTATTTATTTTCTTTTGTTTTTTGCTTTATTTTTTAATTGTTTTTGCTTTTAGTTTTAGGAAAATTATAAACTTTCTGTAGTGCCATTAGTTTTCAAATTTGAAAACATTTTTTTGTTTTTTTTGTTTTTTTGTTTTCTTTCTTGCTTTATTTATTTTATTTTGTTTCTACTTACAACAAAATACTTATTGTTGCTATTTTTAATTATTACGAGGGCCGAACCATAAGACATTAAAGCATTTCAAATGAACTCTGAAAAAGTTGAAAGTTGGCATGGTATCATAAATTGACCCACATAGCATGTGCATGTACAAAACGGACAATGGTCTCATACTCGTCAGTTACAAAGTTGGCATGGTATCATCATAATAGTTACAGGAGAAAGTCTTCACTTTTTCTTCGCTTGTGTCATTTTCTTATTGCGCCGTAACCATGGATAATCTTCATCGTTTATCAGGATGCTGGGGTCAGCCATGACTTTGAAGGGAGGAATTTCATGAAACTTTTCATAATCTTCAGACATGTCTGTCTTGTCCTCCACTCCCACGATGTCTCTTTTTCCTAAAAGAACTATGTGGCGCTTTGGCTCATTGTATGATGTATTCGCTTCCTTATCTTTTCTCTTTCTCGGTCTGGTAGACATGTCCTTCACATAGATAACCTGTGCCACATCATTGGCTAGGACGAACGGTTCGTCAGTGTACCCAAGATTTTTCAGATCCACTGTTGTCATTCCGTACTGTGGGTCTACCTGTACCCCGCCTCCTGACAGATTGACCCATTTGCACTTAAACAAAGGGACCTTAAAATCATGTCCGTAGTCAAGTTCCCATATGTCCACTATGTAACCATAATATGTGTCCTTTCCCCTCTCGGTTGTTGCATCAAAGCGGACACCGCTGTTTTGGTTGGTGCTCTTTTGATCTTGGTCAATCGTGTAAAATGTATTCCCGTTTATCTCGTATCCTTTCCAAATCAATACAGTCAAAGATGGTCCCCTGGACAACATGTACAGCTCATCACAAACAATGTTGTCACCTCTGATACGTGCTTCCAACCAACTGCTGAAAGTCCTGATGTTTTCACATGTAATCCAGTCGTCGCACTGCTCCGGGTGTTTGGAGCGCAGACTGTTCTTATCTTCATCGACATACGGGGTCACCAAGGTAGAGTTCTGTAGAACTGTGTAGTGTGCTTGAGACCAAGAATATCCGTCCCTGCATATTATTGAGTCCCTTCCAAGCGTGCCTTTTCCAGTCAGTCTCCCCTCATACCGCGATTTAGGGAGACCTATCTTCTTAAGGCCAGGAATGAAGTCAACACAAAACCCGATGACATCCTCTGTTTGATGGCCCATGGAGATGCTTCCTTCTGGCCTAGCGCGGTTATGGACATATTGCTTTAGGACTCCCATGAACCTCTCAAAGGGGTACATATTGTGTAGAAATACGGGGCCCAGAATGACAATCTCGTCAACTAGATGAACTAGGACGTGCGTCATGATATTGAAGAAGGATGGTGGGAACACCAGCTCGAAACTGACAAGACATTACACCACATCACTCCTTAGCCTTGGTATGATTTCTGGATCGATCACCTTCTGAGAGATTGCATTGAGGAATGCACATAGCTTCACAATGGCTAACCGGACGTTTTCCGGTAGAAGCCCCATCAATGAAACCGGAAGCAGTTGTGTCATAATCATGTGGCAGTCATGAGACTTTACGTTCTGAAACTTTTTCTCTGTCATATTAGACGAGAAGCCAGTCAGGACCTTCATACTAAGCAGGCATTCAAAGAAGATTTCCTTCTCTTCTTTGGTAAGAGCATAGCTGGCAAGACCTTCATACTGCTTTGGAGGCATGCCGTCTTTTTCGTGCAAACGTTGTAGGTCCTCCCGTGCCTCAGCTGTATCTTTTGTCTTCCCATACACGCCCAAGAAGCCTAGTAGATTCACGCAAAGGTTCTTCGTCACGTGCATCACGTTGATCGAAGAGCAGACCTCTAGGTCTTTCCAGTAGGGTAGGTCCCAAAATATAGATTTTTCTTCCACATGGGTGCGTGTCCCCCAGCGTCACTCGGAACAGCTAGTGCGTCGGGACCCTTTCCAAAGATTACATGTAAATCATTGACCATAGCAAGTACGTGATCACCGGTACGCATGGCGGGCTTCTTCCGGTGATCTGCCTCGCCTTTGAAATGCTTGCCTTTCTTTCAACATTGATGGTTGGTCGGAAGAAATCGACGATGGCCCAGGTACACATTCTTCCTGCAGCTTGCCAGGTATATACTATCGGTGTCAAGTAAACAGTGCGTGCATGCGTGGTATCCCTTGTTTGTCTGTCCTGAAAGGTTACTGAGAGCGGGCCAATCGTTGATGGTCACGAACAGCAACGCCTTTAGGTTAAATTCCTCCTGTTTGTGCTCATCCCACGTACGTACACCGTTTCCATTCCACAACTATAAAAGTTCTTCAACTAATGGCCTTAGGTACACATCAATGTCGTTGACGGGTTGCTTAGGGCCTTGGATGAGAACTGGCATCATAATGAACTTTCACTTCATGCACATCCAAGGAGGAAGGTTATACATACATAGAGTCACAGGCCAGGTGCTGTGATTGCTGCTCTGCTCCCTGAAAGGATTAATGCCATCCGCGCTTAAAGCAAACCATGCGTTCCTTGGCTCACTTGCAAACTCATCCCAGTACTTTCTCTCGATTTTTCTCCACTGCGACCCGTCAGCGGGTGCTCTCAACTTCCCGTCTTTCTTACGGTCCTCACTGTGCCATCGCATCAACTTGGCATGCTCTCTGTTTCTGAACAGACGTTTCAACCGTGGTATTATAGGAGCATACCACATCATCTTCGCAAGAACCCTCTTCCTGGGGGGGCTCGCCATCAACATCACCATGGTCATCTCGTCTGATCTTATACCGTAATGCACCACATACCGGGCATGCGTTCAGATCCTTGTACGCACCGCGGAAGAGGATGCAGTCATTAGGGCATGCATGTATCTTCTGCACCTCCAATCCTAGAGGGCATACAACCTTCTTTGCTGCATATGTACTGTCGGGCAATTCGTTATCCTTTGGAAGCTTCTTCTTCAATATTTTCAGTAGCTTCTCAAATCCTTTGTCAGGCACAACATTCTCTGCCTTCCACTGCAGCAATTCCAGTACGGTACCGAGCTTTGTGTTTCCATCTTCGCAATTGGGGTACAACCCTTTTTTGTGGTCCTCTAACATGCGATCGAACTTCAGCTTCTCCTTTTGACTTTCGCATTGCGTCCTTGCATCGACAATGACCCGGCGGAGATCATCATCATCGGGCACATCATCTGGTTCCTCTTGACCTTCAGCAGCTTCGCCCATTGCAGCATCATTGTGCACATCGTCTGGTTCCTCTTGATCTTCAGTAGCATCACCATATTCAGGGGGCACATAGTTGTCATCGTACTCTTCTTCTTCGCCGTCTTCCATCATAACCCCTATTTCTCCGTGCCTCGTCCAAACATTATAGTGTGGCATGAAACCCTTGTAAAGCAGGTGGGTGTGGAGGATTTTCCTATCAGAATAAGACTTCGTATTCCCACATATAGGACATGGACAACACATAAAACCATTCTGCTTGTTGGCCTCAGCCACTTCGAGAAAATCATGCACGCCCTTAATGCACTCGGAGGTGTGTCTTGAACCATACATCCATTGCCGGTTCATCTGCGTGCATTATATATAATTAAGTGTGTCAAAATCATTACAGAACATCATGAATAGATAATTAAGTGACCAAATTAATAGAAGTTCATCATCACATTAAAACCAAAGTACATACATAGTTCTCATCTAACAGCATAATGCTCTACAGAGCATCTAAATTAATTAAACCATACACTGACACTATGTAAAACATTTCAATGCAAAAACAAATGCGATCATAATCGCAACCAATGTAACAACTGATCCAACGGCATAATGATACCAAGCCTCGGTATGAATGGCATAGTTTCTAATCTTTCTAATCTTCAAGCGCATTGCATCCACCTTGATCTTGTGATCATCGACGACATCCACAACATGCAACTCCAATATCATCTTCTCCTCCTCGATTTTTCTAATTTTTCCTTCAACAAATTGTTTTCTTCTTTAACTAAATTTAACCTCTCGACAATAGGGTCGGTTGGAATTTCTGGTTCAACAACCTCCTAGATAAATAAAATCTATGTCACGTTGGTCGGCATAATTGTCATAAACAATAAATGAACCAATAGTTATGAAAAGATAATATATACCACATCTGAATCATAGACAGGACGAGGGCCGACGGGGGCGGATACCAAAACCATCGCACTATATAAGATGCAATATTAAAAGTAAGAAAATTATACAAGTATCTATATAAATATACAAGTAAGATTTTTTTTTCCTTTCAGAAAGAAGATAAGAACAAGAGGCTCACCACGGTGGTGCCAGCGACGAGATCGGCGCGGGCGATCGACGGCGGTGAACACGGGGACAGGACGTGACGGACCGCTAAACCTATACAAATATTGAGGAAAATGGAGCTTGGAGGTCAAACTTGGAGAGGAGAAAGCTTAAGTAGTGTGGCTCGGGCATTCCATCGAACACCTCGTGTGCATAGGAGGTGAGCTAGAGCACCACAAAGCTCTCCCCTCGCCGGCCACGAAAAACAGAACACTGGGAGTGCTCTGCTCGCGGGCGAGGGGTAGATATAGGCAACTAATTGGTCCTGGTTCGTGCCACGAACCGGGACTAAAGGGCAGCCTTTGGTCCCGGTTCAAGCCACCAACCAGGACCAATGGTGGTGGGCTAGGAGCGAGGCCCATTGGTCCTGGTTCATCCCACCAACCGGGACCAAAAGGTCCAGACGAACCGGGACCAATGGCCCACGTGGCCCGGCCGGCCCCCGGGGCTCACGAACCGGGCCCAATTCCCCCATTGGTCCCGGTTCTGGATTGAACCGGGACTAATGGTCTGACCCGGCCTGGACCATTGCCCCCTTTTCTACTAGTGGGGCGCGCCTAGTACGGGGGGCTCCTATCTCCTGGCCTCTTCGAGGGTCTTCTGACGTGAACTCCAAGTCTCCTGGGTGATATTCTTCCAAAAAATCACGTTGCCGAAGGTTTCATTCCGTTGGACTCCGTTTGATATTCCTTTTCTTCGAAATACTGAAACAGGCAATAAAACAGCAATATGGGATGGGCCTTCGGTTAATAGGTTAGTCCCAAAAGTAATATAAAAGTGTATAATAAAGCCCATAATCATTCAAAACAGATAATATAATAGCATGAATGCTTCATAAATTATAGATGCGTTGGAGACGTATCAGCATCCCCAAGCTTAATTCCTGCTCGTCCTCGAGTAGGTAAATGATAAAGAAAGACTTTATGGAGTGTGAATGCTAGTGGTGCACAAGTTTGATCAATGATAATTTCAATCACCTTTACTAGCATCATTATATGTCATAACAGTAGTTCATCACATAAAACTTTTCACGAACTAGTAATAAGTAATTCACATGTTAAAGCATAGACCATAAACTTTCTTGAAAACTAGCAAACTTCATTCTTAGTCATCAAACAATTGCAATTCATCTTACTTTCAGGAAGAGTCTATGTCAGAGCTTTGATTTAGCAAACTTCACATACTCAACTATCATATAGTCTTCTACAATTGCTAACACTCACGCAATACTTGTGGTTATGAAGTTTTAATCAGACGCAGAGAAAGATAGGGGCTTAAAATGTTTCCTCCAAACGTATTCACCTTTGGGTGATGTCAACAATAATAGTTCATGCTAACGTACATTCAATTGGATATATATATCAAGATCACCCCAACACAAAGTGCTTGCCAAAGGATAAAATGAAAAAGGGAAAGGTGAAGATCACCTTGACTCTTGCATAAAGTAAAAGATAGGCCCTTCGCAGAGGGAAGCAGGGATTTGCAGAGGTACCATAGCTCTATTTTGAAATAGAGATAAATAATTTTGAGAGGTATGATCTCATTGTCAACATAACAACCAAGAGTTCCCAATATCTTCCATACTACATACATTATAGGCGGTTCCCAAACAGAATGGTAAAGATTTTACTCCCCCTCCACCAACAATCATCAATCCATGGCTTGCCCGAAACAACGGGTGCCTCCAACTAACATCAAACCTGGGGGAGTTTTGTTTGAAATTATTTTGATTTGATTTTGATCTTTTTGATCATGGGACTGGGCATCCCGGTTACCGCCACTTTCTCGTGAATGAGGAGCGGAGTCCACTCCTCTTGAGAATAACCCACCTAGCATGGAAGACACTGACAGCCCCTAGTTGCTACATGAGCAATTCGGGCATACAAAACAGATTATAATTTGAAGGTTTAGAGTTTGGCACATGCAAATTTACTTGGAACAATAGGTAAATACTGCATATAGGTAGGTATGGTGGACACTCATGACAAAAACTGGGTTTAAGGATATTGGATGCACAAGTAGTATTCCCGCTTAGTACAATATTTAGGCTAGCAAGGGGAGAAAGGCAAGCTCAACATGTTTGAATGATCCATGACAATATACTTTAACTGAGATGCGAGAAAACATAACCTATTACGTTGTCTTCCTTGTCCAACATCAACTCTTTAGCATGTCATACTTAATGAGTGCTCACAATTATAAAAGATGTCTATGATAATATATTTATATGTGAAATCTCTCTTCCTTCAATATTCTTTCATGAATTGTTCAAATGACCAATACAATGCTAACTAACCTTCAATAAACTTACTATTCCTACTTCCTAGATGTGAAGTCATTACTCCCCATGGGATAAGCAAATGAAACATATATAATTTCAGATTTATGACATTCAACTCATTCAACCAATTACTCATAGGATATAGGTGAAGCACACGACTAAATGAAAAACTACTCCAAAAAGATATAAGTGAAGACCAATGAGTAGCTAAATAATTATGCAACTATGTGAAGACTCTCTCCCATTTAAGAATTTCAGATCTTGGTGTTTTATTCATACAGAAAGCAAAGCAAAATAAAATGACATTTCAAGGATAGCACGACTCATGTGAAGAAGGAAAAACTTAGGTTCAACCGATACTAACCGATACTTGTTGAAGAAGAATGGTGGGATGCCTACCGGGGCATCCCCAAGCTTAGATGCTTGAGACTTCTTGAAATATTATCTTGGGGTGCCTTGGGCATCCCCAAGCTTGAACTTTTGTGTCTCCTTAATTCCTCTCATATCATGGTTTCTCTTCTTTTTAACAAAGGCTTCATCCACAACAAACTCAACAAGAACTCGTGAGATAGGTTAGTATAAACCAATGCAAAACCTTATCATTTTATACTGTAACATATTACTAAAATTATTATTCAACATTAAATATTAAATGTCTCTGCATATTTAATACTCCTATCCTCAAATAGAATCATTAAACAAGCAAACATATGCAAACAATGCAAACATAACAGCAATCTGTCAAAACAGTACAGTCTGTAAAGAATGCAAGATTCATCATACTTCCCTAACTCCAAAAATTATAAGAAAAATACTATGCTGTAAAAGATTTATCAGAACTCAATATGAAAAAGGATTCAACATTATATCACTCTCTGACTTTTCTAGGGAATGTTTTGCAACAGCGGTAAACTTTCTGTTTTCAAACAACAACATGTATACTAGCAAAATAAGCATGGTAAAGGCTATCCTTGACATTTTTATTGAAAATATAGATGAAAAACATTATTCTAAATAACAGCAAGCAAATACTAATAAAATAAAATGACGCTCCAAGCAAAACACATATCATGTGGCGAATAAAAATATAGCTCCAAGTAAGGTTACCGATGGACGAAGGCGAAAGAGGGGATGCCTTCCGGGGCATCCCCAAGCTTAGGCTCTTGGTTGTCCTTGGATATTACCTTGGGGTGCCTTGGGCATACCCAAGCTTAGGCTCTTTCCACTCCTTATTCCATGGTCCATCGAATCTTTACCCAAAACTTGAAAACTTCAACCACACAAACTCAAAACAAAACTCGTAAGCTCCGTTAGTGTAAGAAAATAAATCACCACTTAGGTACTGTTGTGAACTCATTCTTTAGTTATATTGGTGTTAAACATACTTTATTCCAAGTTCTATATGGTTCATACCCTTACATACTAGCCATAGACTCATCAAAATAAGCAAACAACACAATGAAAACAGAATCTGTCAAAAACAGAACAGTCTGTAGTAATTTGTATCAAACGTATACTTATGGAACCCCAAAAAATGTGAAATAAATTGGTGGACCTGAGGAATTTGTCTATTAATCATCTGCAAAAAGAATCAACCTAAAAGCACTCATCTGTAAAAAATGGAAGCTAATCTCGTGAGCGCAAATGTTTCTGTTTTCTACAGCATGATCATAAAGACTTCACCCAAGTCTTCCTAAAGGTTCTACTTGGCACTTTATTGAAACAAAAGCTATAAAACATGATTACTACATTAGCGTAATCATGTCTACACACAAAAATAGTAAGGATAAATATTGGGTTGTCTCCTAACAAGCGCTTTTCTTTAATGCCTTTTTAGCTAGGCATTATGATGGAAATGATGCTCACATAAAGGATAAGAATTGAAACATAATGGGAGCATCATGAAGAATATGACTAGCACATTTAAGTCTAACCCACTTCCTATGCATAGGGATTTTGTGAGCAAATAACTTATGGGAACAATAATCAACTAGCATAGAAAGGTAAAACAAGCATAACTTCAAAATTTAAGCACATAGAGAGGAAACTTGACATTATTGCAATTCCTACAAGCATATGTTCTTCCCTCATAATAATTTTCAGTAGCATCATGAAGGAATTCAACAATATAACCAGCAACTAAAGCATTCTTTTCATGATCTACAAGCATAGAAAATTTACTACTCTCCACATAAGCAAAATTCTTTTCATTCAGAATGGTGGGAGTATCATAAGAGACTTGAACACTAAAAATTGCTTCCACATTAAAAGAGTAATGTTCAGAAAAAGGGTAATCAAAATCATGACAAGTTTTATAAATATAATCATCACTACTTTTTATAGCATAAGTTTCATCACAATAATCATCATAAGTAGCAACTTCGTTCTCATCATAATCGATTGAAACCTCTTCTAAGATAGTGGAATCACTAAATAAAGTTGACACTCTTCCAAATCCACTTTCATATTCATCACAATAAGATTCAACATCCTCCAAAATAGTGGGATCACTACTTCCTAAAGTTGACACTCTTCCACAGTCACTTTTATCAGTATAATCATCATAGGTAGGAGGCATGCTATCATCATAGCAACTTTGCATATCAAAACCTGGGAGGCTAAAAGTATCATCTTCATTAGACATAGCTTCCCCAAGCTTGGGCCTTTTCATATCATAAGCGTAATCATCATCAATAGTATGGATAGCACCAATAGTATATTAATTATCATCATCACAATGAGTAGTAGGAGCAACATCATTTGGGAGAGATACCTTTTTACCTTTGCTGATCCTCCTCTTCCTTTTCTTCTTCACATTATCTGTGGGTTCAACCTTCTTTATTGATGGGATTGGTTGAATAGAAAGCTCCTCCTCGTTACCTGATTCATCATAAGAAATAATAGGAGGAGATTGGGAAGTCTCTTCCCTTTCATTAGTATTCTCATCATCTTCTATTTGCTTTCTTTTCTTTATGTAATTGGCAATGTAAGGATTCTCAATTCAATTCACAGCACAATACAAATAAATCTTCTCTAGATCAAAATCAAGAAATCTATCAAGATTAAACTTTGGAATACCCTCAGTTATACGTTTCATGTCTTCATACCCCAAAAGAAGACTAAGCTGTTTATGATGCTCAAGGGTAATCAAATTATCACAATTTTTGGATACGATTTGGTCATGAAACAATTTGCATTGGAAATTTAAATGACCACGTTCATTGCAAAGTTCACAAGGAGCGCGAAAAATATTGAATTTTTTAGCACAATAATCAAGACTTTCTTGCAACCTTTTAGTTTCTAAATACTTATGCCTCTTGCAATATATATCTTCTCTATTTGGTGTGTTCATGCAAACATGCACTCCACAAAAGTTGACATGCTTATAAGAGATATTTTCATCATGACTAGTGCAATCATCATGAGTACTATGGATATTCAAAGAGTTCATACTAACAACATTGCAATCATGCTCATCATTCAAAGATTTAGTGACAAACATTTTATAGATTTCTTATTCTAGCACTTGAGCACAATTTTCATTACCATCATACTCACCAAAGATATTAAAAAGACGAAGCGTATGAGACAAACTAAATTCCATTTTTTGTAGTTTTTATTTTATAAACTAAACTAGTGATAAAACAAGAAACAAAAAGATTCGATTGCAGGATCTAAAGATATACCTTCAAGCACTCACCTCCCCGGCAATGGCGCCAGAAAAGAGCTTGATGTCTACTACACAACCTTCTTCTTGTAGACGTTGTTAGGCCTGCAAGTGCATAGGTTTGTAGGACAGTAGCAAATTTCCCTCAAGTGGATGACCTAAGGTTTATCAATCCGTAGGAGGCGTAGGATGAAGATGGTCTCTCTCAAACAACCCTGCAACTAAATAACAAAGAGTTTCTTGTGTCCCCAACACACCCAATGCAATGGTAAATTGTATAGGTGCACTAGTTCGGCGAAGAGATGGTGATACAAGTGCAATATGGATGGTAGATAAAGGTATTTGTAATCTAAAATTATAAAAACAGCAAGGTAGCGAGCGATAAAAGTGAGCGTAAACGGTATTGCAATGGTAGGAAACAAGGCCTAAGGTTCATACTTTCACTAGTGCAAGTTCTCTCAACAATAATAACATAGATAGATCATATAATAATCCCTCAACATGCAACAAAGAGTTGTTGGGGAACGTAGTAATTTCAAAAAAAATCCTACACACACGCAAGATCATGGTGATGCATAGCAATGAGAGGGGAGAGTGTGTCCACGTACCCTTGTAGACCGAAAGCGGAAGCGTTAGGACAACGCGGTTGATGTAGTCGTACGTCTTCACGGCCTGACCGATCAAGCTCCGAAACTACGGCACCTCCGAGTTCTAGCACACGTTCAGCTCGATGACGTCCCTCGAACTCTGATCTAGCCGAGTGTCAAGGGAGAGTTCCGTCAGCACGACGGCATGGTGACGATCTTGATGTTCTACCATTGCAGGACTTCGCCTAAGCACCGCTACAATATTATCGAGGAGGACTATGGTGGACGGGGGGCACCACACACGGCTAAGAGATAAATGATCAATTGTTGTGTCTAGAGGTGCCCCCCTACCCCCGTATATAAAGGAACCAGGGGGGAGGGGGCGGCTGGCCAGGGAGGAGGCGCGCCATGGGGAGTCCTACTCCCACCGGGAGTAGGACTCCCTCCTTTCCTTGTTGGACTTGGAGAAGGGGGAAAGAGGAGGGAGAGAGAGGAAGGAGGGGGGGCGCCCCCCTCTTCTTGTCCTATTCGGACTAGGGGGGAGGGGCGTGTGGCCCTGCCCTGGCCGCCTCTCCTCTTCTCACTAAGGCCCACTACGTCCCATTAAACCCCCGGGGGGTTCCGGTAACCCCTAGGTACTCCGGTAAAATCCCGATTTCACCCGGAACACTTCCGATATCCAAATATAGGCTTCCAATATATCAATCTTTATATCTCGACCATTTCGAGACTCCTCGTCATGTCTGTAATCACATTCAGGACTCCGAACAAACTTCGGTACATCAAAACTCATAAACTCATAACATAACTGTCATCGAAACCTTAAGCGTGCGGACCCTACGGGTTCGAGAACAATGTAGACATGACCGAGAACTGTTTCCGGTCAATAACCAATAGCGGAACCTGGATGCTCATATTAGCTCCTACATATTCTACGAAGATCTTTATCGGTCAAACTGCATAACAACATACGTTGTTCCCTTTGTCATCGATATGTTACTTGCCCGAGATTTGATTGTCGATATCTCAATACCTAGTTCAATCTTGTTACCGGCAAGTCTCTTAACTTGTTCTGTAATACATCATCTTGCAACTAACTCATTAGTCACATTGCTTGCAAGGCTTATAGTGATGTGTATTACCGAGAGGGCCCAGAGATACCTCTCCGACAATCGGAGTGACAAATCCTAATCTCGAAATATGCCAACCCAACAAGTACCTTCGGAGACACCTGTAGAGCACCTTTATAATCACCCAGTTATGTTGTGACATTTGGTAGCACACAAAGTGTTCCTCTGGTAAACGGGAGTTGCATAATATCATAGTTATAGGAACATGTATAAGTCATGAAGAAAGCAACAGCAACACACTAAATGATCAAGTGCTAAGCTAACGGAATGGGTCAAGTCAATCACATCATTCTCTCAATGATGTGATCTTGTTAATCAAATGACAACTCTTTTGTCCATGGTTAGGAAACATAACCATCTTTGATAAACGAGCTAGTCCAGTAGAGGCATACTAGTGACACTCAGTTTGTCTATGTATTCACACATGTATCATGTTTCCGGTTAATACAATTCTAGCATGAATAGTAAACATTTATCATGAAATAAGGAAATAAATAATAAGTTTATTATTGCCTCTAGGGCATATTTCCTTCAGTCTCCCACTTGCACTAGAGTCAATAATCCAGATTACACGGTAATGATTCTAACACCCATGGAGCCTTGGTGCTGATCATGTTTTGCTTGTGGAAGAGGCTTAGTCAACGGGTCTGCAACATTCAGATCTGTATGTATCTTGCAAATCTCTATGGCTCCCACCTGGACTTGGTCCCGGATGGAATTGAAGTGTCTCTTGATGTGCTTGGTCCTCTTGTGAAATCTGGATTCCTTTGCCAAAGCAATTGCACCAGTATTGTCACAGAAGATCTTCATTGGTCCCGATGCACTAGGTATGACACCTAGATCAGAAATGAACTCCTTCATCCAGACTCCTTCATTTGCTGCTTCTGAAGCAGCTATGTACTCTTCTTCGCATGTAGATCCTGCTACGACGCTTTGTTTAGAACTGCACCAACTTACAGCTCCACCGTTCAATATAAACACGTATCCGTTTTGCGATTTAGAATCGTCCGGATCAGTGTCAAAGCTTGCATCCACGTAACCATTTACGACTAGCTCTTTGTCACCTCCATAAACGAGAAACATATCCTTAGTCCTTTTCAGGTATTTCAGGATGTTCTTGACCGCTGTCTAGTGATCCACTCCTGGATTACTTTGGTACCTCCCTGCCAAACTTATTGCTAAGCATACGTCAGGTCTGGTACACAGCATTGCATACATGATAGAGCCTATGGCTGAAGCATAGGGAACATCTTTCATTTTCTCTCTATCTTCTGCTGTGGTCGGGCATTGAGTTTGACTCAACTTCACACCTTGTAAGACAGGCAAGAATCCTTTCTTTGCCTGATCCTGTTTGAACTTCTTCAAAACTTTATCAAGGTATGTGCTTTGTGAAATTCCAATTAAGCGTCTTAATCTATCTCTATAGATCTTGATGCCCAATATGTAAGCAGCTTCACCGAGGTCTTTCATTGAAATTTTTTTATTCAAGTATCCTTTTATGCTATCCAGAAATTCTATATCATTTCCAATTAACAATATGTCGTCTACATATAATATCAGAAATGCTATAGAGCTCCCACTCACTTTCTTGTAAATATAGGCTTCTGCAAAAGTCTGTATAAAACCATATGCTTTGATCACACTATCGAAGCGTTTATTCCAACTCCGAGAGGCTTGCACCAGTCCATAAATGGATCGCTAGAGCTTGCACACTTTGTTAGCATCTTTTGGATCAACAAAACCTTCTGGTTGCATCATATACAACTCTTCTTCCAGATATCCATTCAGGAATGCAATTTTGATATCCATTTGCCATATTTCATAATCATAAAATGCGGCAATTGCTAACATGATTCGGATAGACTTAAGCATCGCTACGGGTGAGAAAGTCTCATCGTAGTCAACCCCTTGAACTTGTCGAAAACCTTTTGCAACAAGTCGAGCTTTGTAGACAGTTACATTACCATCAACGTCAGTCTTCTTCTTGAAGATCCATTTATTCTCGATGGCTTGCTGATCATCGGGCAAGTCAACCGAAGTCCATACTTTGTTCTCTTACATGGATCCCATCTCGGATTTCATGGCCTCAAGCCATTTTGCGGAATCTGGGCTCATCATCGCTTCCTCATAGTTCGTAGGTTCGTCAAGGTCAAGTAACATGACCTCCAAAATAGGATTGTCGTACCACTCTGGTGCGGATCTTATTCTGGTTGACCTACGAGGTTCGGTAGTAACTTGATCTGAAGTTTCATGATCAATATCATTAGCTTCCTCACTAATTGGTGTAGTCGTCACAGGAACTGATTTCTATGATGAATTATTTTCCAATAAGGGAGCAGGTACAGTTACCTCATCAAGTTCTACTTTCCTCCCACTCATTTCTTTCGAGAGAAGCTCCTTCTCTAGAAAGGATCCATTCTTGGTAACGAATGTCTTGCCTTCGGATCTATGATAGAAGGTGTACCCAACAGTTTCCTTTGGGTATCCTATGAAGACACATTTCTCCGATTTGGGTTCGAGCTTATCAGGTTGAAGTTTTTTCACATAAGCATCGCAGCCCCAAACTTTAAGAAACGACAACTTCGGTTTCTTGCCAAACCATAGTTCATAAGGCGTCGTCTCAATGGATTTTGATGGTGCCCTATTTAACGTGAATGCGGACGTCTCTAAAGCATAACCCCAAAATGATAGCGGTAAATCAGTAAGAGACATCATAGATCGCACCATATCTAGTAAAGTGCAATTACAAAGTTCGGACACACCATTACGTTGTGGTGTTCCGGGTGGCGTGAGTTGCGAAACTATTCTGCATTGTTTCAAATGTAAACCAAACTCGTAACTCAAATATTCTCCTCCGCGATCAGATCGTAGAAACTTTATTTTCTTGTTACGATGATTTTCAACTTCACTCTGAAATTCTTTGAACTTTTCAAATGTTTCAGACTTATGTTTAATTAAGTAGATATACCCATATCTGCTTAAATCATCTGTGATGGTGAGAAAATAACGGTACCCGCCGCGAGCTTCAATATTCATTGGACCACATACATCAGTATGTATGATTTCCAACAGATCTGTTGCTCGCTCCATAGTTCCGGAGAACGGCGTTTTAGTCATCTTACCCATGAGGCATGGTTCGCAAGTACCAAGTGATTCCAAAAGTCCATCAGTATGGAGTTTCTTCATGTGTTTTACACCAATATGACCTAAACGGCAGTGCCACAAATAAGTTGCACTATCATTATTAACTCTGCATCTTTTGGCTTCAACATTATGAATATGTGTATCACTACTATCGAGATTCATCAAAAATAGACCACTCTTCAAGGGTGCATGACCATAAAAGATATTACTCATATAAATAGAACAACCATTATTCTTAGATTTAAATGAATAACCGTCTCGCATCAAACAAGATCCAGATATAATGTTCATGCTCAACGCTGGCACCAAATAACAATTATTCAGGTCTAAAACTAATCCTGAAGGTAGATGTAGAGGTAGCATGCCGACGGCGATCAGATCGACTTTGGAACCATTTCCCACGCGCATCGTGACCTTGTCCTTAGGCAGTGTCCGCTTAATCCATAGTCCCTGTTTTGAGATGCAAATATTAGCAACAGAACCAGTATCAAATACCCAGGTGCTACTGTGAGCTCTGGTAAGGTACACATCAATAACATGTATATCACATATACCTTTGTTCACCTTGCCATCCTTCTTATCCGCCAAATACTTGGGGCAGTTCCGCTTCCAGTGACCAGTCTGTTTGCAGTAGAAGCACTCAGTCTCAGGCTTAGGTCCAGACTTGGGTTTCTTCTCTTGAGCAGCAACTTGTTTGCTGTTCTTCTTGAAGTTCCCCTTCTTCTTCCCTTTACCCTTTTTCTTGAAACTGGTGGTCTTGTTGACCATCAACACTTGATGCTCCTTTTTGATTTCTACCTCTGCAGCCTTTAGCACTGCGAAGAGCTTGGGAATAGTCTTGGTCATCCCTTGCATATTATAGTTCATCAAAAAGCTCTTGTAGCTTGGTGGCAGTGATTGGAGAATTCTGTCAATGACGCAATCATCCGGAAGATTAACTCCCAGTTGAATCAAGTGATTGTTATACCCAGACATTTTGAATATATGCTCACTGACAGAACTATTCTCCTCCATCTTGCAGCTGTAGAATTTATTGGAGACTTCATATCTCTCAATCCGGGCATTTGCTTGAAATATTAACTTCAACTCCTGGAACATTTCATATGCTCCATGACGTTCAAAACGTCGTTGAAGTCCCGGTTCTAAGTCGTAAAGCATGGCACACTGAACTATCGAGTAGTCATCAGCTTTGCTCTACCAAACGTTCACAATGTCCGCAATTGCATCTGCAGCAGGCCTGGCACCCAGCGGTGCTTCCAGGACGTAATTCTTCTATGCAGCAATGAGGATAATCCTCAAGTTACGGACCCAGTCTGTGTAATTGCTACCATCATATTTGAACTTAGCTTTCTCAAGGAATGCATTAAAATTCAACGGAACAACGGCACGAGCCATCTATCTACAATCAACACAGACATGCAAAATACTATCAGGTACTAAGTTCATGATAAATTCAAGTTCAATTAATCATATTACTTAAGAACTCCCACTTAAATAGACATCCCTCTAATCATCTAAGTGATCACGTGATCCAAATCTACTAAACCATAACCGATCATCATGTGAAATGGAGTAGTTTTCAATGGTGAACATCATTATATATGTTGATCATATCTACTATATGATTCACGCTCGACCTTTCGGTCTCAGTGTTCCGAGGCCATATCTGCGTATGCTAGGCTCGTCAAGTTTAACCTGAGTATTCTGCGTGTGCAAAACTGGCTTGCACCTGTTGTAGATGGACGTAGAGCTTATCACACCCGATCATCACGTAGTGTCTAGGCACGACAAACTTTGGCAACAGTGCATACTTAGGGAGAACACTTTTATCTTGAAATTTAGTGAGAGATCATCTTATAATGCTACCATCAATCAAAGCAAGATAAGATGCATAAAGGATAAACATCACATGCAATCAATATAAGTGATATGATATGGCCATCATTATCTTGTGCTTGTGATCTCCATCTCCGAAGCACCGTCATGATCACCATCGTCACCGGCGCGACACCTTGATCTCCATCGTAGCATCGTTATTATTTTGTCACCTATTGCTTCTACGACTATCGCTACCGCTTAGTGATAAAGTGAAGCAATTACAGGGCGATTGCATTGCATACAATAAAACGACAACCATATGGCTCCTGCCAGTTGCCGATAACTCGGTTACAAAACATGATCATCTCATACAATAAAATATAGCATCACGTCTTGATCATATCACATCACATCATGCCCTGCAAAAACAAGTTAGACGTCCTCTACTTTGTTGTTGCAAGTTTTACGTGGCTGCTACGGGCTGAGCAAGAACCGTTCTTACCTATGCATCAAAACCACAACGATAGTTCTTCAAGTTAGTGCTGTTTTAACCTTCTCAAGGACCGGGCGTAGCCACACTCGGTTCAACTAAAGTTGGAGAAACTGACACCCGCCAGCCACCTGTGTGCAAATCACGTCGGTAGAACCAGTCTCGCGTAAGCGTACGCGTAATGTCGGTCCGGGCCGCTTCATCCAACAATACCGCCGAACCAAAGTATCACATGCTGGTAAGAAGTATGACTTGTATCGCCCACAACTCACTTGTGTTCTACTCATGCATATAACATCAACGCATAAAACCTGGCTCGGATGCCACTGTTGGGGAACATAGTAATTTAAAAAAAATCCTACGCACACGCAAGATCATGGTGATGCATAGCAACGAGAGGGGAGAGTGTGAACACGTACCCTTGTAGACCGAAAGTGGAAGCGTTAGCACAACGCGGTTGATGTAGTCGTACGTCTTCACCGACCTCCGAGTTCTAGCACACGTTCAGCTCGATGACGTCCCTCGAACTCCGATCCAGCCGAGTGTCAAGGGAGAGGTCCGTCAGCACGATGGCGTGGTGAAGATCTTGATGTTCTACCGTCGCAGGGCTTCGCCTAAGCACTGCTACAATATTATCTAGGAGGACTATGGTGGAGGGGGGCACCGCACACGGCTAAGAGACCAATGATCAATTGTTGTGTCTAGAGGTGCCCCCCTGCCCCCGTATATAAAAGAGCCAGGGGGAAGGGGGCGGCCAGCCAGGGAGGAGGCGCGCCATAGGGATTCCTACTCCCACCGGGAGTAGGACTCCCTCCTTTCCTTGTTGGACTTGGAGAAGGGGGAAAGAGGAGGGAGAGAGAGGAAGGAGGGGGGGGGCGCCGCCCCCTCTCCTTGTCCTATTCGGACTAGGGGGGAGGGGTGCGCGGCCCTGCCCTGGCCGCCTCTCCTATTCTCCACCAAGGCCCACTATGGCCCATTAAGCCCCCGGGGGGTTCCGGTAACCCCTCGGTACTCCGGTAAAATCTCGATTTCACCCGGAACACTTCAGATATCCAAATATAGGCTTCCAATATATCAATCTTTATGTCTCGACCATTTCGAGACTCCTCGTCATGTCCGTAATCACATTCAGGACTCCGAACAAACTTCAGTACATCAAAACTCAAAAACTCATAATATAACTGTCATCGAAACCTTAAGCGTGCGGACCCTACGGGTTCGAGAACAATGTAGACATGACCGAGAACTGTTTCCGGTCAATAACCAATAGCAGAACCTGGATGCTCATATTGGCTCCTGCATATTCTACGAAGATTTTTATCGGTCAAACCGCATAACAACATACGTTGTTCCTTTGTCATCGGTATGTTACTTGCCCGAGATTTGATCGTCGGTATCTCAATACCTAGTTCAATCTCGTTACCGGCAAGTCTCTTTACTCGTTATGTAATACATCATCTTGCAACTAAATCATTAGTCACATTGCTTGCAAGGCTTATCGTGATGTGTATTACTGAGAGGGCCCAGAGATACCTCTCCGACAATCGGAGTGACAAATCATAATCTCGAAATACGCCAACCCAACAAGTACCTTCGGAGACACCTGTAGAGCACCATTATAATCACCCAGTTACATTGTGACGTTTGGTAGCACACAAAGTGTTCCTTCGGTAAACGGGAGTTGCATAATCTCATAGTCATAGGAACATGTATAAGACATGAAGAAAGCAACAGCAACATACTAAACAATCAAGTGCTAAGCTAACGGAATGGGTCATGTCAATCACATCATTCTCTCAATGATGTGATCCCATTAATCAAATGACAACTCTTTTGTCCATGGTTAGGAAACATAACCTTCTTTGATAAACGAGCTAGTCAAGTAGAGGCATACTAGTGACACTCAGTTTGTCTATGTATTCACACATGTATCATGTTTCCGGTTAATACAATTCTAGCATGAATAATAAACATTTATCATGAAATAAGGAAATAAATAATAACTTTATTATTGCCTCTAGGGCATATTTCCTTCAAGAGTCACTCCAAAGACACTAATAGTGGACAACGAACGAAGAGATTATGGTAGGGTACGAAACCACCCAAAGCTATTCTTTCGGATCAATCTATTCAAGAGTTCGTACTAGAATAACAACTTAAGACACAAATCAACCAAAACCCTAATGTCACCTAGATACTCCATTGTCACCTCAAGTATCCGTGGGCGTGATTATATGATATGCATCACACAATCTCATATTCATCTATTCAACCAACACAAAGTACTTCAAAGAGTGCCCCAAAGTTTCTACCGGAGAGTCAAGAACGTGTGCCAACCCCTATGCATAGGTTCATGGGCGGAACCCGCAAGTTGGTCACCAAAACATACATCAAGTGGCACATGATATCCCATTGTCACCACATATAAGCACGGCAAGACATACATCAAGTGTTCTCATAAAAGACTCAATCCGATAAGATAACTTCAAAGGGAAAACTCAATTCATCACAAGAGAGTGGAGGGGGAGAAACATCATAAGATCCAACTACAATAGCAAAGCTCGGGATACATCAAGATCGTGCCATAGAGGGAACACGAGAGAGAACACGCGAGAGAGAGATCAAACACATAGCTACTGGTACATACCCTCAGCCTCGAGGGTGAACTACTCCCTCCTCGTCATGGATAGTGCCGGGATGATGAAGATGGCCACCGGTGAAGCATCCCCCCTCCGGCAGGGTGCCGGGAAGGGCTCCCGAGAGGTTTCTGGTGGCTACAGAGGCTTGCGGCGGTGGAACTCCCGATCTATCTTGATATTTGTTGTTTTTAGGGTACGTAGGCTTATATAGGCGAAAGAAGTCGGTTGGGAGGTGCTCGAGGGGCCCACGAGATAGGGGGCGCGCCCAGTAGGGGGGGCGCCCTCCTATCTCCTGGCCTTCTCGAGGGTCTTCTGACGTGAACTCCAAGTCTCCTAGGTGATATTCTTCCAAAAAATCACGTTGCCGAAGGTTTCATTCCGTTTGGACTCCGTTTGATATTCCTTTTCTTCGAAATACTGAAACAGGCAATAAAACAGCAATATGGGCTGGGCCTCCGGTTAATAGGTTAGTCCAAAAGTAATATAAAAGTGTATAATAAAGCCCATAATTATTCAAAACAGATAATATAATAGCATGAATGCTTCATAAATTATAGATACGTTGGAGACGTATCAGTGGGCGTGCCGGGCCGCACCCTTGAGGCCGTCCTTGACCACATCGAGACCGGCAACACTCAGCGCCCGTCGTTCTCACGCCATCGTGGCAGCTCCTGGACGCCGCGGCGAATGGAGCCGGGGACGTCCTCCTCGTCAGGCTCCGGCTCGCCGGCTCTCCGCCTCGTCAAGCTGGAGCCGGAGGAGGAGACGCCATTACGTCGCCGTACCCGCAGTGGTGCCCTCATCATCAACGAGGGCGCCCGCCCCTCCCCGCGCTCTCTCCGCCTGGTCCAGCCGAAGACCGAGCTGGGGCTGATCCCCGTGAAGCCGGAGCACACGGAGATGGCCGCCGCCGACGAGGCTCCCTCAAGTTGGCGAGGGACGACTACGTCCGTGAGCAGGTGCTCCACCAGCGCCGGGCATACGCGGAGCTCCAGGCCCGATGCCAGGCCGCCCGCCGCGCGCGCGGACACGAGGATGGCGGCGTCGTCGTCCTCGACGGCGACGAAGAGGATGAGGCCGGTTCGTCCAACCCCGCGCGGGTCGGCGACCCTGGCCAGGGTTCCAGTAGGGACGACGGTGGCTACAGAGGGGCGCGCGACGACGACGACGACGATGGCGGCGGCGGCGAGTACACCCGTTTCTACAAGCTCCTCGGCATGTAGAAGGCAGGAGGCGGCCGCGGCGTTTGCATGTTTAGGCGTAGTTCTAGGCGTAGTTTAGGAGTACTTTGCTTGTTTGTACAAATTTCTATGAAATATCGCCGAGTTTGTGCCAGGTCGCCGAGTTTGCATGAAAATTCGCCGAGCTTGCCGATTCTAGCGGGCGGCCTGGGGGCGACGACTGGGACCGCAATCGCCTCCAACGCGCCAACAAACGCCGGTTCACCCCCAGGCGGCTCTTTTTCAGCGTCCTGGGGGCGAACGGCTGGAAATGCTCTAAGTTCGGGTATAGTGGTGCGGTCTTAGCAATGTCACTTAGGATAATTGTGGAGTTTCAAGGAGAGATAAATAAGAATACCTTGTCTTCGCTAAAAGATGATCTCTTGGTAATAAAGTAAGACAATTCTACCTATTGTAAAAGATGGTGTATATGATAAGGCTGTCTTAGATTGTACATGCTCACAGTGAGTATGTTTTGATTGCATCGACTCATCTATCCAGACAATTAACCAAACAAGCAATGTTTATCTTTTTCGAGACCACGCACATGCAGAGAGACAGGTGAAAACGACATGGTAGAAAATTAGCATTTGCTTATGTATGCACGATCGAGAGTGCATTGAGTTAACTAGCGAAATGGAAAGGCCTAGCACTACGCAAGCATCATACATGATAGATCATCCAGGCTTTATTTTTCATCATCGAATCCATTGCCTGCATCAAAGAGGGCTGATCTCATCGTCCATGCATGCTCTAATAACTAGTAAAGATTTCTTCAAGCTTAAGAAGATCGAAAGTCAACATATAGAAAAATAATAATCAATTAATCTGTACATGAATTGCTGCCTTGTTCATCACAGTACAACTAACAACATCTTGCTTCTTTATCACCACATAGATCAAAGCTGGACTAGCAAGTAGACCATTGAGCTACACTAGCTTCTATATCCTGAAACATCTCCTGGCTGCAGATGTCGCGGTCTTCCATGGTAGGGCATGCCACAGCCGTGTCGTCGCAGAAGCGGAGCAGCTCATCCAACGTGCACCGGAAGGCGTCGTCTTCATCCTCTGCAGCGCCAGTGCCTTCTTGGACTTTGCCGTCGAGGTTGCCGGGGAAGAACCCCTGCGCCACCACAGCGTCGTGGAGCTCGGGAAAATCTTGAAGCATGTCGTCGGTGAAGAACCCGCCTGGATCCACGCTGCCGTCGTCCACTGCTCCGCGCGGCAACATCGTCTCCCCCTTCGTCGGACATGAACCAGCGCCCATACTTGTGAAGCATCCCGGGTTGTTGGACGATGGGCGGTTCCTGGAGGCGTGGGGTTTGGGGACGTGGAGCATCCGGGTGCTGGACGTCGGCGGCCTTCCTTTTCTTGGAACCAGGAGCATTGATTACCTTGTCGTATGTGGTCTCGCTCCTGTGACGAGACACGCAGACCTTGCAGAGCACCAGGTCGTCTTGCTTGTCATCGCTGTACTCGTTCATGCACCAGCCGATCCTCTCTTTCTCTCCCGGCAACTTCTTGATGTAGCTGAGGTTTCGTCTATGGCCTACGAGTTTACCACACTTGCATGCATTACCACACTTGCTCACACTTGGAAAATCGGAAGCTTAATCTCGGTGCGGTGCTTTCCACACTTGCATGCATTGCCACCCCGGCCGATCCGCGCCTCCGAGATTAAGGATATCAACTTCATCTCTTTTGTGCGGATAGCAACTTCATCGTTTCATCTCTCCCTGCTAGTTTAACTCATTTCAAATGCTCTAGAAGCAGAGTGGTTTGTGGGTTTTACTTGAGGACTGTATGTGGGAGTTCTTTTGATTCAGATGCATAATTTGAGCTCAAATTAACTTCTTAGAGTGTGCACATGTGTAGGGTGCCGTCCCCGTCCCCGTCGTCACCGACGTTGATCGCCCTCGTCGATTTCGTCGCCGGCACCACCGTGGTGAACCTCTTGTTCTTATCTTCTTTTTAAAAGAAAAAAAATCTTACTTGTATGATTTAGATAGCTACGTGTATGATTTTCTTACTTTTATTATTGTTTGTTATAATATAGTGTCATGGTTTTGGTATCCGCCCCCGGCGGCTCTCGTCCGGTCTATGATTCGGATGTGATAATTAACTTTTATAACTATTTGTTTCATTTAGTGTTTATGACAATTATGCCGACCAACTTGATATAGATGTCCTTATTTAGGAGGTATGTGAACCGGAAATTCCAACCGACCCTCTTGTTGAGAGGTTAAATTTAGTTAAAAAAGAAAACAATTATTTGAAAGAAAAATTGAAAATAATTGAAGATGAGAAGATGAAATTGGAGTTGCATGTTGCTGATGTCATCGATGATCACAAGATCCAGATGGATGTAATGCGCTTGAAGATTAGAAAATATGCCATTAATAATGAGGCTTGGTACCATCATGCTGTTTGATCAATTGTTATTTTCGTTGCGATTTTGATCGCATTTGTTGTTCCATTTAAATGTTTTACATAGTTGTATGTTAGTTTCAATGAGACCTATGTATGAACTTTATGTATTTATTTTTTCAGTAATAACATTTGATCACTACTGTAGTTTGGTTTTAATGTCTTGATGAACTTGTTTTAATTTGGTAATTTCCCTATTCATGATGTTCTGTAATGGTTTTTGATATATATAATGCACGCAGATGGACCGGCAATGGATGTACGGTGACCGGCGCACCTCCGACTACATTACGGGCCTGCATATCTCGATGTGGTTGAGGCAACCAAGCAGAATGGTTTTATGTATTGTCCATGTACTGTCTAAGAGATTATGAAGGATTACCCTCACTCGAAAACCCTTCACTTCCACCTGCTTGAGAAGGATTTTATGCCACACTATAATGTTTGGACCAAGCACGAAGAAATAGGGGTTATGATGGAAGACAGCGAAGAAAAAGAGGATGATGACAACTATCCTATGTTCCTGAATACGGTGCTACTGCATCGGGGGAATCTGAAGATCAAGAGGCACCAGACGATGTGCCCGATGATGATCTTCGTCGGGTCATTGTTGATGCACAAAGAGGATGCGAAAATGAAAGGGAGTAGTTGAAGTTTGATAGCATGTTAGAGGATCACAAAAAAGGGTTCTACCTGATGACCCACAAGTATAGGGCATCAATTGAATCCTTTCGATAAGTAAGAGTGTTGAACCAAACAAGGAGCAGAAGGAAATGACAAGTGGTTTTCAGGAAGTTATTTTCTGCAAGCACTGAAATTGTTGGTAACAGGTAGTTTGATAGCAAGATAATTTATAACGATCAAGTAACGGGAATGGTAAATAAAGTGCAGCAAGGTAGCCCAATCCTTTTATGGCAAAGGACAGGCCAAAACGGTCTCTTATGATAAGCAAACCGTTCTTGACGGTACACGGGAATTTCATCTAGTCACTTTCATCATGTTGGTTTGGTTCGTGTTCGCTACTTTGATAATTTGACATGTGGGTGGACCATCGTGCTGCCAGAACTCATCCACTACTTCGCCGTCTTGTTGTATCAAGAAGGCGAGGACGTCACCGAGCTGAATGATACGTCCATTTTGCATCATGCTTTTATATCGATATTTATTGCATTATGGGCTGTTTATTACAACGTTATGTCACAATACTTATGCCTATTCTCTCTTATTTTACAAGGTTTGCATGAAGAAGGAGAATGCCGGTAGCTGGAATTCTAGGCTGGAAAAAGTAAATATTAGAGACCTATTCTGCACAACTCCAAAAGTTTTGAAATTCCACGGAAGTTATTTTTGGAATTAATAAAAATACTAAGCGAAGAAAATACCAGAGGGGGCCACCCACCGTCCATGAGGGTGGGGGCGCGCCCCCTGCCTCGTGGGCCACCTGGCAGGCCTCCGATGCCCATCTTTACTATAAGTCTTTCACCCTGGAAAAAAAATCAAAAGCAAGCTTTCGGGACGAAACACCGCCGCCGCGAGGCGGAACCTTGGTGGAACCAATCTAGGGCTCCGGCGAAGCTGCTCTGCCGGGAAAACATCCCTCCGGGAGGGGGAAATCATCACCATCGTCATCACCATCGATCCTCTCATCGGGAGGGGGTCAATCTCCATCACATCTTCACCAGCACCATCTCCTCTCAAACCCTAGTTCATCTCTTGTCTCCGATCTTTGTCTCAAAGCCTCAGATTGGTACCTGTGAGTTGCTAGTAGTGTTATTGCTCCTTGTAGTTGATGCTAGTTGGTTATTCGGTGGAAGATTATATGTTCAGATCCTTAATGCATATTAATACCCCTCTGATTATGAATATGAATATGATTTCTGAGTAGTTACGTTTGTTCCTGAGGACATGGGAGAAGTCTTTCAACAAGTAGTCATGTGAATTTGGTATTCGTTCGATATTTTGATGAGATGTATGTTGTCTTTTCTCTAGTGGTGTTATGTGAACGTTGACTACATGACACTTCATCATTGTTTGTGCCTAGAGTAAGGCATTGGGAAGTAATAAGTAGATGATGGGTTGCTAGAGTGACAGAAGCTTAAACCATAGTTTATGAGTTGCTTCGTAAGGGGCTGATTTGGATCCATATGTTTCATGCTACGTGTAGGTTTACCTTAATACTTCTTTTGTAGTTGCGGATGCTTGCAATAGGAGTTAACCGTAAGTGGGATGCTTGTCCAAGAAAAGGCAGTACCCAAGCACCGGTCCACCCACATACCAAATTATTAAAGTAACGAACGCGAATCATATGAGCGTGATGAAAACTAGCTTGACGATAATTCCCATGTCTCCTCGGGAGCGTTTTCCTTCATATAAGAATTTGTCCAGGCTTGTCCTTTGCTACAAAAAGGATTGGGCCACCTTGCTGCACCTTATTTACTTGTTACCCGTTACGAATTACCTTATCACAAAACTATATGTTACCGATAATTTCAGTGTTTGTAGAGAATACCTTACTGAAAACCGCTTGTCATTTTCTTCTGCTCCTTGTTTGGTTCGACACTCTTACTGAAAGCGGCACGACTGTGCCTCTCGCGGAAGTAAATATGTGCTTCCACGAGAACTAAATACGTGCCTCTCATAGAATGGAAAAAAAAGAAAATATTTTTTTTTGGTTCGAGAGAGACTACTATGTCTCTCAGGGAAGCAAATTCATACCTCTCGCGTAACGAAAAAGGAGATATTTTTTCCGGTTTCAAGAGGCATGATTGTGCCTCTTAAGGTCGTTTCCCCTAGTTTTCAAGAGGCACGACTCGT
This sequence comes from Triticum aestivum, assembly GCF_018294505.1. NCBI lineage: Eukaryota > Viridiplantae > Streptophyta > Magnoliopsida > Poales > Poaceae > Triticum > Triticum aestivum. Next base: position 695,899,777 of record NC_057807.1, read on the forward strand.
GAAAGCAAATCCGTGTCATTCGGTATATTTTTTTCCGTTTTCAAAAGGCACAAATGTGCCTCTCATGAAAGGAAAAAAGAAAGAAAACATGTTTTTCCGTATAATTTTTTGGGTCCAAAACTAAGAAAGACCGGAAGAAACCGAAAAGCAGAAAGAACCAAAAAAATCATCTAAAAGTCGAAAACGCGCGTGAAAATATAATAAATAAATAAAATTTAAAGGTAGCGTCCAGAGAGCAACACGTGACGGCGGCTGAGAGCATGCCACTTGGCGCGCTCTCAGCCCAACCCAGATGACCCTTATGGGGCCCCAGTGGAGTACTTTGTTAGTTGCTCGCGGCAAGAAGGGAAAAGGACGCCCCTATATCTAAGCTCCTATTTGCCGCGTGAGTCGGTGGGCAACAATGCCAGCGCACACCTCTCCTCCCGTGCGCGCCTATTGCACCGGCACATGAGTGGGGCCTGCATGCTCCAGTTTTTCTACTTCTTTTTTTAGCTTTTTGATTTTTTCCTTCTCTAAAATAATTCCAAATTTAAACAATTTCCATATTTCAAAGAAAGAGAACTTTCGAAATATGTTCCAGAAAAAATAAGATGTTCATATTTTAAAGAATGAACATGATTTTGAAAAAAAAATGTTGCGTATTGAAAAAAATTCGTGAATTCCAAAAATATTCATTAATTTTAATCATTGATTCAAAAATGTTCACCGATTCAAAAGTTGGTTTCAAAAATCTGCGTGTTGATGGACAAAATTTAAATCAATGAACAATTTCTTAATCTGATGAACACATTTTGAATCCGAGAACATTATGAAAATACAACGAACATTTCTTGAATATTGATGAACATTTTTTCAAATACAAGAACATTTTTGGATATGATGAATTGTTTTTTAGTTCGATGAACAAATTTGAATTTTTAATTTTTTTGAATATGTTGAACATATTAGAAAAGTTCCATGAACATTTTAAAAATATGATGGCCAAATTTTGATTGCGATAAACAAAAATTGAATGTTTTCCTAAAACCGAAAAGGAGCAAATATGGCTCGGCCACTTGTTCGCACGGGGGAGCATGGGCGTTCGCGTATTCCGCTCGCGCGCGACCTATGCACTAAATAGGAGAACCCATCTTCATCGAGTTGACCTTCCGACTCGCTAAAGGCGCGAGCGAGATGGCAGCCACGAGCGCCGCAGGCCGAAGCCTTTTTTTTTGGTTTATTTTTGTTTTTGTTTATAATTTAAAATATTAACACTCAACAATTTTTTTTGAAAATGTTGAACAAGTCTTTAAAAATATTGATGAAGCATTCAGAAAAATGTTGAACATGTGTAGAAAAAATGTTGGTCGGGTATTAAATGAATTTCTTTACCGTGTATATAAAAATGCTAATCATGCATTTTGAATAAAATGTCGAATATATATTCGAAAAATGATGATGAAGCATTTGGAAAAAGTTATGTGTGTCTGGCTTCGGGTACATGGGCAACAGCCGCAACTCCGGCTTCTGCGGCTCCTCTTCGTCGGCCTCCGCCTCCGCGTCAAGTTCGGCGAAAAGCGTGCCGGTCGCCACCCGTTCCTATCGAATGAACTGTCGGTATGCCTCGACATAGGCCTCATCCTAGATGGACTCCAGAATTGCCTGTTGTTGCGCCATCTCTGCTGCTCGGGCGCTCGTGAACTCCACCATGGCGTCCTCCATGTCCAGTCGGCGAGAGCTCCTCTTGCGGCTACTCTACGCCGTCCTCCTCCGGAGCCTCCGTGTACTCCTCCGGGCCACCACTTCCATAGGAATCGGCTGATGCTCCTCTTCCTCCTCCTCCAGCTCCGGCGAGTCCGAGGCAGGCCGACTACGACGTTAGCATAGCATACGTCTTGTTATTTCGGGCCATGGTGAAGCTAGACGGCGAGGGAAGAGTAGGGTGAAGAGGAAGAGACGTGGATGGGCTCGGGCTGGTGGCACGGAGAGGGAGCAAGTGGACGTGGCTAGGGCTTGGGGACGCCGCTATGCATGTTTTCTATATTTTTGCTGCTCGAGAAAAAATAATGAGTTTTCGATTCTTTTGGATGGTGGGGCTGTTATCGACTCATCTATCTAGATAATTAACAAACAATCAATCTTTATGCTTTTCGAGACCATGCTTTAGTGTTGACACTATATTCCATATCCCAAGACCGAAATCGGAGAGTGGGAAGCTAGTATTATCATGGTCATCCATGTTTGAGTGTGAGAAATATGTGGGCTGGGATAGCCCTATTTATAGGAAAAAATTAGCCATTTTTCGGAAAATTTAACCCTCTAATGGTCCAATTTTCGAATATATGATTTTCTAAAAATAATACCCGAACCCTATCCTAAACCGCTCTAAACCGACCATAACCCCCTAAAGGCCTAAACCCCCTCCCAACGGTCGCATACTCGCCTGGGTGGCTGGGTCCACTCGAGCGGCCGAGCGAGCCTCCCGTTCCCCCATCGATCGAGGAGCCGGGCGGCTGGGCCGCACAGCCCGCGCTCCCCCTGTCGGCCTGTCACCTCTCCTGCCCGTTCCCCCGATTCCCCTCCCGTCACGTGAGCGAGGGCAGCGACAGCGAGTCAGCGAGCGAGAGCGACCCAGGTGCATGCGACAGGATTCCCCCCGCCCCCCCAACGATCTAGGCGGGCCTATCAGGCCGTGCCGCGTGCCGTGTCGTGCCACGTGCCGGCCCAAGGGTAGTCGTGCTGCGGGCTAGCACGCAGGCTGAGGGTGGCGTCCTAGGACGGCCGACTGTGTGTTGCATGCCTGGCACGACACGATTAGCCCGTGCCGGGCATGGCCCGTCACGTGCCATGCCACCGTGCTGCCGGGCCGGCCCGTAAAAAAACGGCCCGTTTGGCAAGATATACTCTGGTGTGCGCAGTGACCAGAAGCCAAATCAGCAGCACTCTTTGCAAAGGTACCTCGGATTCTCAAAATTTAAAATAAAATGCAAATGTGACTCCCACCTTTTTACGTAGGTTTTGGAAAGTGACATGGGTCCAAATCTCGGACCGTTTTCATGAGATTTGGACCATTTTCATTGTTGGATTCCTCGCTCGAGATCTTTTAAACTAGATTCCATGTTGATAGGTTTTGACAAACTTTTTTTTCACAATGAAAAGCGGACGAAAAAACCGAAACGACGGAAAGCTTGTTTTTTTCTTTACGAAAGAGGCATGACTGTGCCTCTCGCGGAAATAAATCCGTGCTTCCATGAGAACTAAATATGTGCCTCTCATAGAATGGAAAGAAAAAGAAAACAAATATATTTGGTTTTGAGAGAGACTACTATGTCTCTCGCGGAAGCAAATTCATACCTCTCGCGTAACCAAAAAGGAGATATTTTTTCCAGTTTCAAGAGGCATGACTGTGCCTCTCATTGTTTTTTTTATTTCCAAGAGGCACGACTATGCCTCCCGTGATAGCAAATCCGTGTTATTCGCGCAAAAAAAAGTGAAATTTCGAAAAATGTTCCAGAAATAATAAGATATTCATAGTTTGAAGAATGCTCACGATTTTGAAGAAACATGTTTGTGTGTTGAAAAAAATTCGTGAATTCAAAAAATGTTCACCGATTCAAAAGGTGATTTCAAAAATCTGCATGTTGTTGGACGAAATTGAAGTTCAATGAACATTTTTTAATCTAATGAACAAATTTTGAACTCGAGAACATTATTTGAATTCAATGAACAATTTTTGAGTGCAATGAACAAATTTGAATTTTATTTTTTGAATGTGTTGAACATATTATAAAAGTTTCATGAACATTTTTAAAATATGATGACCAAATTTTGATTGCGATAAACAAAACTTGAATGTTTTCCTAAAACCAGAAAGGTGCAAATATGGGTCGGCCCACTTGTTCACACGGGGGAGCATGTGGCGTGTGCGTGTTCCCGCGCGCACATCCTATGTGCTGAATAGGAGAACCCATCTTCAGCGAGTCGATCTTCCGACTCGCTGAAGGGGCGAGCGAGAGTGGCACTATTCTGATCCCAGAATCAGAATAGTTATTTGGATCACGATGGCCTATATAAGGCCGAACAGGTGTTCCTGAGATCTAACGGTAGCGCCAGACCGGCCCATTACCACGTTCTCGAACGGCCTAACATTCCACCCACGAACTTCCTGTACTCCCCCCGTCCTCCTCCTACGCCCCCCACCGACAGCCTCCTCCCGTGGCCCCGCCGCCGGCCTCCTCCCGTGGCCCCGCCGCCTGCCTCCTCCCGTGGCGCCGCCACCTACCTCATCCCGCGGATGCGCAGCCCCATGTGCCTCCACAAACGCTGTCGCTCGCCGCGACTGCCATCCGCCTCCAACAGCACGTCGACCACCACGCCCCCTATGCCCGCCGCTGCCTGCCAAGGCCCCCCCCCCCCCCCCCCCCCCCCCGCGCGCCTCCTCCGGCGCACGCCGTCACCACCTACTCCGGCGCGACGCCGCCCCCACCTCCTCAAAGCTCCTTCGCCTCCTCCGGCGTGCCGACGCACAGCCCCTCCCGACGGGCCCCACAGCAGCAGCACACGGGGCGTTCCGGCCGCTGCGGGCGCCGCCCCCATCCCACCTCCACCTAGACGCGCCACCACCATTCCGTCTCCGGCGACCCATCCCGCATCGCGATCTCGAGAGGTTCACCCCTCGGGCCTGGGAAGTTCACCGCAGCCGGTAAGTGCCGTCGAAGGGCGGTGATCTGCAACTTCCTCTCCTTCCTCGCCATCGTCACCTGTTGTTGCTTCGATGCCACGAGCTGACCCATCTCAGGACGGCGTCCCTGCGCCCAGCCGCTGACCGGTGCCATGGACGCCTGCCGCCGGCCTCCGCCGTCACGCTCGTCACGTTCAACTCGGCGCCCAGGTTTGGGATATCATACTACTTACGTCCGGGCACTGATGGATTACGAATTTACCTGTGTGAACTTATCAAACTACTGGTACAGGTCCAGTGATGCATCGCTGTAGCTCTTGAGGGTCGACGGTGTCGTTGCGGTGCGTTTGGCTTCGCAATGCCCCGCGCTGCCTCCACCTCTAGTCACTTCAATTTAGTTCAACCTGCCCAGCCTCATCAGCTCGGTTGTTTGGGTTTTGAAGAACAAACGGAGTTGGCTGAAAATTTATGCTACTACCGACACCCACAGATAAAGATAAGTATACCACTGATTCTGAACTTCTAACTGAATCTGAACTTCTACCTGTTTGCCACAACGGTAGGCAAGCAAGAAAGCAGAGTACAAAAAAACAGAGAATTGGGGATAGGCAATGGCAGCGGGCAGAACTCAGAAGATATACATGTTGGGTTCAGTTTATAGTCTAGTCAAACGAGAACGTACAACGTTGAAACGGCCAGCTACTTGACGAACAACTGAAATTTTCCCAGGGCCAACTCGTCAAAGAGCCGCGGAATGAGCTCCCCCGTGGTAGCTAACTTTTATTTTTTTTCATCCTTTACACTCTATGGGCGCGATTTGAGTCGTTAGTATGCAAAAAAAGGGTGAACATGTGTTAGGCCATAGGCCCTTTTCGTTTTTATCTCTCGTACTTCCTGAACATGCTAGATGCAGAGTGCGTGGTTGTCTGAACTGTTGGTTTGATTTTCTATGAAATGGAACCCGGGGGGCAGAAACTCCCCGGATGATCTAATTTTTTTTACTGAGACTGCAAAAGCAACCATATTAAAAGCAGAGAACATCTGCGGCAGTGAGAGGATGAAAGAACGTGTGTGGTGGAGAATAACTCCACGGCATTTGCATTATACCCATTTCTCTTTTCAAAAGTAGATGTTCGTCTTCAAGTGTTTTATAAATAAAATCGATCCATCTTTAAGATGGTTGGAGCTAGAAAAAGAAGAAGAAAGAAGTGCTCCTGTGGGTTATTTATGCTTGTATGTGCAAAATCATGTCGGCAAAATTTCAACTACTTGTGTATGTACGTGCATAACGTGCGAAACATTTTTTGCCCACCGCCTAGTCGTGCTAATGAGTTTGTTTGTCCTGCTTTATATTTGTTGAAATTTAACACACCGAATTTTGGAAGGTTCAAATTAAAATAACACATGGTTCGATATTTATACAAAATATGGGATTTTAAAAACAAAAACAAGAATTTCAAATTAAAAAAATGGAGTAGTTTGAAGTATACAAAAAACTGAAAATATTCTTGTTTCCCGCAAAATTAAAGTGTGAAGTTCAATTTATTTTGAAAAATGGTACGATGTTTACATAAAAATCTTTTTTTTCTTTTCAAAGAAGAAAACAAAAAGTTCATATTAAAAAGTAGAGAAGTTCAAAGATTGTAAAAAACTAGGATTTTTATCCGTTAAAATACCCTAGAAGTTCAAATCTAAAAAACGGAGCACTTTGATGATATAAAAAATTCAGATTTTCCTCTTTATTAAAGTATGAAAACAAGAAGTTCATTTTTTAAATCGAGCAGTACAAAATTCATAAAAAGGATTTTCACCGTTTTTAATAAAAAAACGATAGAAGCTCATATTTAAATAACGGGCCGGTTCAATATTTATTAGAAAACTAGGAATTTTTCCATTACTACAAGGAAATAAATGAAGAAGTCCAAATTACGAAAATAGGGAAGTTCGATATTTATAAAAATCTTTGCTTTTCCTTGTAACTAAAGTATAAAAATGAAGAAGCTCAAATTAAAATAAAGGAGCTGTTCGATGTATATAGAAAACTCAAATCCTTTCCGCCTCTAGGAAAAATGAAAGCAAGAAGTTCAATTTTAATAAAATTGTATGATTCTAAAACCATATTTTTTTCTTCGGAGAATAAAACTAGTGTTTTAAAAGACTTTAGCTAGAAGTTCACGTGTTTCGGTCCACGAAGTTCAAAAATTCTTGTAAAGGAGGTTCACTGTGTATTTACTTGTGCAAAAACACACAAAAATGTTGTTTCTAGTGTTTTAAAAGTATAGAAAAATAAAAGCTTAAACAATTTTAAATAACCGAGAAGTTCAATTTTTAGTACAAAACCAAGATGATCAAGTTAGCAAAAAAATCTAAAATAAGAAGTTCAAATTAAAAAGACGAAGAAGTTCAATGCTTGTTACAAACCCAAAGAAGGTAATAACAAATGCATCTCAAACAATTTTACAAAAAAGATTTTCTCTGTTAAAATAAACCTAGAAGCTCAAATTTAAAAACGGAGCGGCTAGGTGTCTATCAGAAAGTAGGTTTTTTTAGTTACTAAAAGAAATAAAACCAGGAAGTCCATATTAAAAATATGGAGAAGTTTGATGATTATAGAAAACTCAGATTTTTCTCGTTATTAAAGAATGAAAACAAGAAGTTCAAAAATAAAATAACAGGAAGTTCAACTATTAAAAATAGAGTGCTTCAAAATTCATAAAAAAAGGATTAAGAAAAATAGATTAAAAATTCATAAAAAAAACTCAAATATTTTCACGTAACCGAGAGAAGTTCAGGTTGATACCTGATAGATGTTCATGTATTACATGTTGTGCATTTTGTATTAAAAATAATAAAAAAGCAAAGGCTAAATTTTTGTTTTTATAAGTTCAAGTCCTTCGTCAGAGAAAGTTAAAAATTTTATTGTGAGAGTGATTTGTACAAAAGCAATATTATTTGTGTAACACTGACGAATAGATCAGAAAATTAAAACGAAAATACGTCGCAGAAGTTCAACGTGAAAACAAAACGAAGTTCAACTACTATAGTGAATGAATTTGGGATAAAAAACTTTTAAAATCGTCGCGAGTATGAAAAAACGATCAACACGGGAAATTTGCGTGTTCACAGCAGCTTTCCACTTGTATATCACTTGGTCAATTCCGGTGAGTGGATGGAGAGCTACGAGCAGTGGATGAAGAGCTACGAGCAAGAAAAGCACGTGAAAAAACAGAGTGAAGTTCAGGTACACGCACCGAGAAGTTCAGGTTCTTCACGCGGTGCATTTTCGAAGAATCTGTTTCGCGGTAGAGGCAGAACGAATGATCCCGCCGTTTTCGGAATTACTTGAAAACAGCTAGGAATCAGAGAAACCCATCAACATGAAGAAGTTTTGCATTCTCCGTAGATTTTCAACGGTATATTATTTGCCCAATTCCGATAAAGTTTGTAGAAATTACGGCAAAAATACATTTTCACCATTTTGGAAACTGACTTAAAACCGTAAAGAATTGGGAGAAACAATACATACCAAAAAGTTTCGCATTTGTTCAAGCTTTCCAACGCCATATCATTTGCTACATTCGGACACACGGTTAAAAAATTAGTTTGAAAATACGAACTCGGTAGGACTTGGACTATTTTCTAAATTACTCTTAAACCATTCAAAATTAGAAAAAAGCTTTTCAAGATGAAAAAGTAGCGCATTTTCATAAGCTTTCCAACGCCATATCATATGCCTCCATTGGATTAGCCGTTTAGAAATGACATCGAAAAAACGAACTCAGCTGTTCGGTTTACAAAATTTTACATTTTTTCAAATTACTCTTTAACTATAGGGAATTAGAAAAAACTTTCAACATGTGGAAGGAGCAGTTTTGCAGCATCTTTCCAACGCCATATTATATGCCTCATTCCGATAAACAGTTTAGAAATGCGATCGAAATTACGATTTACGTTTTTTGTGTGAAGAAAAAACGGTTTTCAAAACTGCTCTTAAACCGCTTAAATTTTGTGGAAAATTTAACTTGGGTCATGATATTCGTGTCCATAACTTTCCAACGGTATATAGCAAGCCCTATTTGGGCAATGTTGTGGGAAGTTCAACCTAGCACAGGGGGAAGTTCAGGTCGAACAACTCCGGTAGTAAAATCGCAAAAAACGCGAGTTCTTCATGACCCGAGCGCAAAATCCGCCTATGAGCGAGATTCCTGTCTAAAACGAGTATTTAGTTGCTAAAAATCGTTTGAAGATTACACTTACATCACATGCAACATGACTAACCAGAAAAACTCGCGGTAGAAGGCACGGTTGCGAAGATAGCCCGAAGGTCGGGTTCGTACAGAGAGAAGTTCAGGCGCGTTACTCAGGCAGTTCAGGTTGTGATCACAATATTATTCTGATCCTGTGAAAATGTTGATGAAGCATTCAGAAGAATGTTGAACGTGTGTAGAAAAATTGTTTATCATGTATTAAAAATGAATTTTCTTTACCATGTATATAAAAAATGCTAATCATGCATTTCAATAAAATGTTGAATAAGTATCTGAAAAATGATAATCAAGCATTTGGAAAATGTTATATGTGTTTGGCTCCGGGTACATGGGCAACAGTCACAAACTCCGGCTCCTGCGGCTCCTCCGCGTCGGCCTCCGCCTCCGCATCAAGTTCGGCGAAAAGCGTGCCGGTCGCCGCCCGTTCCTATCGATTGAACTATCGATATGCCTCGACATAGGCCTCATCCTGGATGGACTCTAGTATTGCCTGTTGCTGCACCATCTCTGCTGCTCAGGCGCCTGCAAACTCCGCCATGGCGTCCTCCATGTCGAAGCCTGCAGTCGGCGCCAGCTACTCCGCATTGTCCTCCTCCGGAGACCCCATGTAGTCCTCCGGATCCACCACTTCCATAGGAATTCGCTGATGCCCCTCTTCCTCCTCCTCCATCTCATTCTTCTCCTCCAGCTCCGGCGAGTCCAAAGGCAGGTCGGCTATGATGCGGGCGGCGCGCCTCGGCCGGATCTCCTCTTGAATCTGGAACCGGTGCTCACCTCTTGTTTTGCTGGGCCATAGGGAAGCTACACGGTGAGGGATGAGTGGGGCTGAGAGGGAGAGACATGGATGGGCTCGGGCCGGTGGCGCGGAGAGGGAGCAAGTGGATGTGGCTAGGGCTTGGGGACGCCGCTATGCATATTGTCTATATTTTTGCTACTCTGGAAAATTAATGAGTTTTCGGTTCTTTTGGATCGTGGAGCTGTTATCGACTTTGACGTGGGGTTTACTCCCATGACCTACCCAACTCACACTGTATAGACATACTGACATCTACCCTACCCGCTACCACAACATATGGTTTTGCACCGTTACAGAACATTGCGCCGACACGCAATTCTCCTTCATCCCTCTTTCCGGTGTGCACCACGAGAGGGACAACAGGCCTACAAAACAAACGCACTACCGAGGTGCAACTGCTATATATCATTTATACCGAGCACTAGCTTGCGCTCGCCTACAGAACAACCGAGAAGGATCACGACCCTATGTGCACATACGATGGGGTGGTTTTATTTCCATCTCAGGGAATGGACGGCTCTCTTTCTGCCCCCACCCTATTTTCTCGCTTATGGTTTTATCTTTCCTAGTTTTCACGAGGTTTTTGTATCTTGTTTCTTCTGGGTTATGTTTTGTATTAAGTTATTTCTTTACTTATTTTTATTATTCCATCCTTTTCCTGTGACCCTCTTTTCTTGTGTTTGTTGTTCTTCTCTTCTTCTCTTCTTTTTCCAATTTATTATATTTTTACTTTTCTTTTGATTATTCATTTATTTTCCTTTTTTCATTTAAAATCAACATTGCACATGACCTTTTAAATTGCACAATGTATGGTTTTTTATATACGGTGACCATTTTTATAACACACAATGAATTGTCTTTGCTATATTTTGATTTTCTTAAATACACGATAACATTTTCAGTTGTGTTTTTGTTAAATGTGCAAAATGATGCCTTACGGGCTGCACAGTTAGGGCGCCACCGACACGCTTCCCGCCCGCTCCCGCCACGCGTCGCCCGGCATGCAAGCTCACCGCCCTCCGCATTGGCCATAAAAGCCGGCCTCCCCACCGGTGGACGCCACAATCAGCAAAGCTCGCCGTCCCTCCCCCTCAGAGAGCAACTCTCCTCCCTCTTCCCCGCCGACGAGCAATGGCTGAGAGGTACCCGGCGACTCCGCGGTGGGGAACGGCTTCGGCCGACGCCATCTCCACGACGAGGCACGCCTCCTCTATGAGATCGCCTATCCGGTGCCCCGACCATGCGGGCGTCGGGCTCATGGAAGCTCAGTGCCGGCGGCGTCCCGGTATCACCGGTGCCCGAAGGGCTGCATGGCGGGCCGAGATCGGCCGCATCCGCTCGTCGCTGCCGGAGGAGCAGCGGAACGAGCCGAGGTACGCCGTCGACAGCCAAACGTTGTGGAGGATGTTCTTCGAGCGTCGCCGCGCGGAGCAGATCGCCTCCGCCAACGGCACCATCCCCCGCGGCCGCCTCAACGCCAACGGGCGGCGTGAGTGGTGGGCGTGCCGGGCCGCACCCTCGAGGCCGTCCTCGACCACATCGAGACCGGCAACACGCCGCGCCTCGAGTACCCGCCGCGCCCGTCGTTCTCACGCCACCATGGCAGCTCCTGGACGCCGCGGCGAATGGAGCCGGGGACGTCCTCCTAGTTAGGCTCCGGCTTGGCGGCTCTCCGCCTCGTCAAGCCGGAGCCGGAGGAGGAGACAATGCTACGTCGCCGCACCCGCAGCGGCGCCCTCGTCATCAACGAGGGCGCCCGCCCCTCCCCGCACTCTCTCCGCCTGGTCCGGCCGGAGACCGAGCAGGGGCTACTCCCTGTGAAGCCGGAGCACGCGGAGATGGCCGCCGCCGACGAGACCGCCCTCAAGTGGGTGAGGGACGACTATGTCCGCGAGCAGGTGCTCCACCAGCGCCGGGCATACGCGGAGCTCTAGGCCTCTTGGTAATATGATAAGGCTGTCTTGGATTGTACATGCTCACAGCGAGTATGATAAGGTAAATAAGAATACCTTGTCTTCGCTAAAAGATGATCTCTTGGTAATAAGATAAGACAATTCTACCTATCGTAAAAGATGGTGTATATGATAAGGCTGTCTTAGATTGTACATGCTCACAGCAAGTATGTTTTGATTGCATCGACTCATCTATCTAGATAATTAACCACGCACATGCAGAGAGACATGTGAAAACGACATGGTAGAAAATTAGCATTTGCTTATGTATGCACGATCGAGAGTGCATTGAGTTAACTAGCGAAATGGAAAGGCCTAGCACTACGCGTGCATCATACATGATAGATCATCCAGGCTTTATTTTTCATCATCGAATCCATTGCCCTGCATCAAAGAGGGCTGATCTCATCGTCCATGCATGCTCTATTAACTACTAGTAAAGATTTCTTCAAGCTTCAAAAAGATCGAAAATCAACATAAAAATAATAAAATCAATTAATCTGCACATGAATTGCTGCCTTGTTCATCACAGTACAATTAGAAACATCTTGCTTCTTAATCACCACATACATGAAAGCTAGACTAGCAAGTAGACCATTGAGCTACACTAGCTTCTATATCCTGAAACATCTCCTGGCTGCAGATGTCGCGGTCTTCCATGGTACATTCTTCGGCCATCACATGGTAGGGCATGCCACAGCCGTGTCGTCGCAGAAGCGCAGCAGCTCATCCAACGTGCACCGGAAGGCGTCGTCTTCATCCTCTGCAGCGCCAGTGCCTTCTTGGACTTTGCCGTCGAGGTTGCCGGGGAAGAACCCATGCGCCACCACAGCGTCGTGGAGCTCGGGAAAATCTTGAAGCATGTCGTCGGTGAAGAACCCGCCTGGATCCACGCTGCCGTCGTCCACTGCTCCGGGCGGCAACATCGTCTCGCCTTCGTCGGACATGAACCAGCGCCCATACTCGTGAAGCATCCCGGGTTGTTGGACGATCGGCGGTTCCTGGCGGCGTGGGGTTTGGGGACGGTGCTGGACGTCGGCGGCCTTCCTTTTCCTGGAACCGGGAGCATTGATTACCTCGTCGTATGTGGTCTCGCTCCTGTGACGAGACACGCAGACCTTGCAGAGCACCAGGTCGTCTTGCTTGTCGTCGGCGTGGAGGCTGTACTCGGCCATGCACCATCCGATCCTGATCTTTTCTTTCTCTCCCGGCAACTTCTTGACGTAGCTGAGGTTTCGTCTATGGCCTACGAGTTTACCTTGGTTGTCTAGCACGGGGATCCCGCCCTTCTCCGAGTGCCAACAGTAACCCTCGCCGGCGGCGGCCACGGCGCGCTTCCGCCTCCCGCGGCCGCGGCCGCATTTGGTCTTGTGACGACTGGCCGGGGTGAAGAAGTACCACACGCCCCCTTTCCCATCGCCCTTGTCCGTTCCTTTCGCATGTTGATACATCTCGACGAGGTCGCCGGGGGCGGCGGAGTAGGCGTCGGCCTCGTGGATGAGGCGGCTGGCGAAGAAGACCTCCGGTCCGGCGGCGATCCGTGGGCGGAGGAACTTGGTGATCAGCTCGTGCTCGGCTGGGTCGAAGGCGTAGCCGGCGGGAGGAGGAGCTTGCCGGCGGCCATCGCAGAGCTAGCTACGCACGTACAGTACGAGATGGATCAAGTAGCTAGGTATGTACGTGTAACCCTGAACTCGCTAGCTGCTTGCCTTGCCTGGGTACGTACCTAGCTTATATAGATGGATCGACAGCGAGCCCGCCCGGGATTCAGTTTCCTTGACCGGTCATACGTACGTGTCCTAAGCAATCCGTACATAAAATGGATTAGTACAGCAATCCGTACATAAAATGGATTAGTGCAGCACGCCCCATGATGCTTCGTCGCTGCACCGTCGTTGGTCCATTGCAGCTCGCGTCGCTGCACCTTGCCGCTCGGTAATACTCCATCGCAGCACCGACGACCCCGACGTTGCTCCATTGCTGCACCACGCCACCCGATGATGCTCCATCGCAGCAGCACTGAAGGCCGCGGACAGTGTGCTACGGCGCCGTACGACGGTCTCTGCGATATCCGACAGAAATAGTTCGTGTTAAAAAAGTGCTTACTCGTTTCAAAATCTCTAATACATCTGAAAATTGTTTGAATATTCTAAATAAAATGTTCTTGTACTTTCAAATAGGATTTACCTATTTAAAAAAATTCATTTAGTTCATAAAAAAAATCTTGTACTCAAAAAGAAATTTCATGTATTTACAAAGATTTATATATATTTCAGAATATGTCCCTGTAGTTATTAAAGTATTCTCACATTTAAAAATATATTCACATAATTTTGGAAAATAATCATTTATGACGTAAAACATAAAATACACTTGAAATTTGTTATCCTATATTTGAGAAAATCCTCATCATATACAAAATAAAGTTCATTGTGTTAAAAAATATACATCGTTTATTGAAAATGTGTACATTGTTTCCCGCAAAAAAATAAAGAAAATGTGTACATTGTGTGTTTAAAAAGTCATGTGTAATGTTATGTTCTAATGGAATAAGTAAAATAAGTAAGAAGAAAATCACAGAGAATAAAGAAAGAGAAAAATGTGGAAAAAGAATAAACAACAACAACAACAACAACAACAAAGAGGGGGAATAAACAAAGAGGCAAAGATAATACAAATATATCAAGAAAAAATGGAATGCAGAAACCCCCCCACAAGAAACCAGTTGAAATCAAGAAAAAAGATAATATCATGAACAAAAACCAGGAAGAAAAACAAAGAAGAGAGCCATGTGTTCAAGGAACCTAAAAGTAACCAGCACATCACATGTGCATATCGGGCCATGGTCCTTCTTAGGTGTTCTACAGGCGAGCTCTAGCTAATGCTCGGTCCAAGCGATATATATCATTTGCCACCCCAAAACACGTCTAGTAAAAGGGTTTCTCAAGAACGTTGGACAAATGTGTCGCAGCCCACCCTGATATCTCACCTTCTATATACTCCCTCCGTCCCATAATATAAGACGTTTTTTAGCACTAGTGACTCCCTCCGTCTCATAATATAAGACTTTTTTTGCACTACACTAGTGTCAAAAAATATCTTACATTACGGGACGGAGGGAGTATATTATAGAAAAAAACAAAACTTTTTTTTACATGTTTAACCCTAAAACCGTATGAAAAGATAGTTATTGGCCAACCTTGGCCTAAAAACGTGGATCTGCAGCTGGTTATTAAGCTAGCAATGCCTACTGAGGCACTCATTCTATTATTAAGCGTAAATTAAATACTTGAGTAATTACTGGCACAAATGCCTGTGCGTTGCAACGAGAGAGAAGAAAAATCAACTTCCCTAATGCAATGGCTCAAGCACCCATCCGCCTCCTCCCACCACCCACTGCGAGACATTATAACATCAACAAACTCTTCGAAATCATCCACGCTGCCATGAAAAGATATGTTGCGCAAAAACATAAACGTGAAAAATATTTTGTAAAGTGTACTGAAGGTGACTCACGGAAATATCTTTCTGGTTGCGAGTATGTCTTCACATCTTTCACAATGTTAATTCCTTTTTAGTACAATGTATTTTTTTTAACTACAGAGGCAACACAAATTTCCATGAACCAGCGTTGGCTTTGTTTAGGGATTGTGTGTAGCGTAGCACTATTTGTGTCCAATGATAATAGGAGCTATGTACAAAACTCCTTTATCCCTGACTAATATAATAGAGAAAATATGGAGTTTGTGTCACACACAACAGGGACTCCGAGCCGACTCTTTGTACTTTGGTGACAGGCGGAAAAATATACAAAACCTGCACCTCATGCCACTATGTGCCATCTTCTATATACAAGTCCGACAGAGGTCACAAATAAGATGTCTCTCATCCCTAGTAACATTGTGAAATTAAGTTGTTTCACTAAAAGTAAGAATACAAATGTCTAGATTCTTTTTTTTTCTACGAGAAAATTTGTCAAACTTGCAAAAGCTGTTAGGTTTTCTTGCTTTTTGCAAGTTAATGTTACTTGTGTCAGGTGTGTTGATGATCTGAAAACTACGGCTCCTATGACACGAAGATATAGAACTTGCTTCAAGTATGAAGAAAACTTATGTCTAACTTGGAGAACATGTTTACATCGGGAGAAAGAGTTGACGCACATATATTATTAGACAGAAGCATCACCCTTACGTTATAAATCAATCGTTGGATGCGAGTCTACAGCCCTGTTCCAATGTGTTGAAACCTGATATATCTGTATTTATTACCGACTGATTCTCCTATTATCTCTAGCCTTGTATAGTTGATTTCTAGAGATATTGTAGGGGTTAATTGGCTTGTCACGCAAGACACCACCTGTATATATTGTAACAAACTCCGATGAATACAATTGAGTTGCATCCTATAGTCTTCTACATGGTATCAGTTTTCTACCAATCTCATCACTTCCGCCCTAGGCCGCCGCCGCGTCTCACGCCACCGCCTCCTCTCTCCCTGCCGCCGCCGCCGCTTTCTCCCCACACTAGTAGAAAACAGGGCTTTGGTCACACCTCCCTGTACACATTAGTCTCGGTTGTATCACGAACCGGGACTAATGTGAGCATTAGTCCCGATTCGAGCGGCTAAGACATCGGGAAGGTATTAGTCTCGGTTCAAATAGGACCTTTAGTCCCGGTTTGAGACCAGAACCAGGACTAAAGGGTGCGGTGCCCTTTAGTCCCGGTTCGTTTCTCAAACCGGGACTAAAGGTCTAACCTTTAGTCTCGGTTTGAGACACGAACCGGGACTAAAGGGTGCGATGCCCTTTAGTCCCGGTTCGTATCTCAAACCGGGACTGAAGGTCCCATTTTCAAACTCACTTTTAGCAATAGATTAATGATATGGCAAGCACAACGTTGATGCATTAAAAAGGATGCAACATATATGGAGAATATAGGAGTCAGGGTATTCATTGCACTCGTGTTGGCGGAAGCATTATCCAAAGTTATTGAGAAAACCTTGTCGGCAAGATTAAAATCATTCACAACTTTGAGTACAACTTGAGCAATGTTTAGACCACTATGTGCTACATCAATTAATTCAAATCCCGTGACTCTTTTTTGTAGATGCCAATGTTCGTTAACATAATGAGTTACCACACTAATGTAGTCTTGCTTTGCCCGACCAATCCAGATATCAGATGTTATCGACACTGAAAAAGTGCACGTAGAAATTCTTCTTTTATTTCTCTTTACCAGTTTTGTATAGCTTTTTAATATCCCTATTTGTAGTTTGTCTAGAAACTGGTCTATAATTAGGATTATGATAAGTTTGAATATATTCTACGAAACCATCAGATTCACCAAAACCTAGTGGTAAATCATTAGAAGCAATAAGACGACATAGACCTTCTCCATAAACATTAGCATCGTAGGTGAAATTGCGTACTGTACCGTCAGGGTTGAAGGAGAGTTGCGTTTGCACAGCTGCCGAGCTCGACACGCTCTTTTCATCCGCCTTGGCGTGGCTTTCCACATGCCTCTTCAGGTGGCCGGTTCCTCCCTTGGCTTCTCCGGTATACTCCTTCTTGCACCTTTTGCACCTTGCAACCACCTTCCGGCCACCGGCCACCATGGTTATTTATTCATCGAATGATTCTCAAACCACGAAGTTTCTACGACGACCTCTTTGCTTTACACCCATGGTTGTGGAGGAACCCGTCCCACTACTCGAATTGGTGTGACCTTCGGCTTCGGTACTGGGATCGGTATGGGATTCGAGAGTGTGATGATCGGTATAGGCATGTTGCTCGGGTGGGGGCATGGTATAGGCATGTTGCTCGGGTGTGGCCATGGTAATTGGATCGGTGCTACTAGGGTAGACACTATATTCCATATCCCCAAGACCGAAATCGGAGAGTGGGAAGCTAGTATTGTCATGGTCATCCATGTTTGAGCGTGAGAAATATGTGGGCTGGACAGCCCTATGTATAGGAAAAAATTGGCCATTTTTCGGACAAATTTAACCCTCTAACGGTCAAATTTTCGAATATATGAATTTTCTAAAAAATTTACCCAAACCCTATCCTAAACAGCTCTAAAACCACAATAACCTCCCCCTAAAGGCCTAAACCCCTCCCAACAGTCGCATACTCGCCTGGGTTGCTGGGTCGACTCGAGCAATCGAGCGAGCCCCCCCGCTCCCCCATCAATCAAGGAGCTGGGCGGCTGGGCCCGCCAGCACCCGCCCTCCCAGTCGGCCTGTCCCCTCTCCTGCCTGTTCCCCCGATTCCCCTCCCGTCCCGTGAGCGAGGGCAGCGACAGCGAGTCAGCGAGCGAGAGCGACCCAGACGCGTGCAACAGGATTCCCACCGCTCCCCCAACGATCGAGTCGGGCCTATCGGGTCGTGCCACGTGCCGGCCCGCGAGTAGTCGTGCCGTGCCAGGCTGGCACGGAGGCTGAGGGTGGCGGCCCAGGCACGGCCCACTGCGTGCTGCATGCCTGGCACGACATGATTAGCCCGTGCCTGGCCTGGCCCATCGCGTGCTGTGCCGGGCCTGCTGCCGGGCCGACCTGAAAAGAACGGCCCGTATGGCCAGATATACTCTGGTTTGCGCAGCGGCCAGAAGCCAAATCAGCAACATTCTTTGCAAAGGTACCTCGAATTCTCAAAATTTAAAATAAATGGTAAATGTCACTCCCAACTTTTTAGGTAGGTTTTGAAAAGTGACATGGGTCCAAATCTCGGACCGTTTTCATGAGATTTGGACCAATTTCATTGTTGGATTCCTTTCGTCGAGATCTTTTAAACTAGATTCCATGTTGATAGGTTTTGACAAACTTTCTTTTCACAAAGAAAAACGTACGAAAAACCAGACAAAAAACCGAACAGAAAGCATGTTTTTTTCTTTACGGAAGAGGCATGACTGTGCCTCTCGTAGAAGTAAATCCGTGCTTCCACGAGAACTAAATATGTGCCTCCCATAGAATGGAAAGAAAAAGAAAACAAATATATTTGGTTTCGAGAGAGACTACCATGTCTCGCATGGAAGCAAATTCATACCTCTCGCTTAACGAAAAAGGAGATATTTTTTCCGGTTCAAGAGGCATGACTGTGCCTCTCATTGTCATTTTTTCCAATTTCCAAGAGGTACGACTGTGCCTCTCTTGAAAGCAAATCCGTGTTTTTCGTGCAAGGAAAAAATGAATATTTTTTTCTGTTTTTAAGAGGCACGACTGTGTCTCTCATGGAAGAAAAATAAATAAAGAAAACATGTTTTTGCACCAATTTTTGGGTCCAAAACTAAGAAAAACCGGTGGGAAACCGAAAAGCCGAAAGAAGCAAAAAGTCATCTAAAAAGCAGAAAACGCGTGCGAAAAAAATTGAGGGTAGCGCCCAGAGAGCGACATGTGACGACGGCTGAGAGCATGGTACTTGGCGCGCTCTCAGCCCACCCAAGGTGACCCTTGTGGGGCTCCCGAAGGAGTACTTCGCTAGTTGCTCGCGGGGAGAAGGCGAAAAGGGCACACCTATAAATTTGTCTAATTCACATCTAGATGTTTTTTAAGGATGTCACATCTAAACTCCCACAAATATATAATGCAGCAACAAGAAGCAAAAAAAAACTAGGATAAAAAACAGACCACAAACAGAGTACACATCAAGTTAGATGTGATCTAGATATGTCCTAGATAGACCCCACACCTATATCTTGCTTCTGGGAGCTCCTATTTGGCGCGTGAGGCGTTGGCGTACATGCCAGCGCACCACCTCTTATATCGCCTGCCCCTATTAGACCGGCCAATGAGCGGGGTTGTACGCCCCAGTTTTTCTATTTCATCTTTTTAGCTTTTAGCCTTTTTCTATTTTTAATTTTTGTTCTTAAGATAATTCCAAATTTAAAACAGTTCCATATTTTAAAAAAGTGAAATTTCGAAAAATGTACCAGAAATAATAAGATGTTCATAGTTTGAAGAATGCTCACGATTTTGAAAAAACATGTTTGTGTATTGAAAAAAATTGGTGAATTAAAAAAATATCCATTAATTTCACAAAAATATTCATTGATTCAAAAAATGTTTACCGATTCAAAAGGTGATTTCAATAATCTGCGTGTTGATGGACAAAATTTAAATTGAATGAACATTTTTTAATCTGATGAACAAATTTTGTACTCGAGAACATTATTTTAATTCAATGAACATTTTTTGAGTTCGATGAACGAATTTGAGTTTTATTTTTTGAATATGTTGAACATATTATAAAAGTTTCATGAACATTTTGAAAATATGATGACCAAATTTTATTGTGATAAACAAAAATTGAATATTTTTCTAAAACCGGAAAGGAGCAAATATGGGTCGGCCCGCTTGTTCACACAGGGGAGCATATGCCGTGCGCGTGTTCCCCGCGCGTGCGCCCTATGTGCTGAATAGGAGAACCCATCTTCAGCGAGTTGATCTTCCGACTCGCTGAAGGGGCGAGCAAGATGGGCCAGCCCACACGCGCTGCGGCCGAAGCCTTTTTTGTTTTTTTACTTTTGTATTTTTGTTTACAATTTAAAATATATATATATATATATATAATACAAAAAGCATTTGGAAATTGTTGAACAAGTATTTAAAAATGTTGATGAAGCATTCAGAAAAATGTTGAACGTGTGTAGAAAAATTGTTGATCATGTATTAAAAATGAATTTTCTTTACCATGTATATAAAAAATGCTAATCATGCATTTGAATAAAATGTTGAATAAGTATCTGAAAAATGATAATCAAGCATTTGGAAAATGTTATATGTGTTTGGCTCGGGTACATGGGCAGCAGTCGCAAACTCCGGCTCCTGCGGCTCCTCCGCGTCAAGTTCGGCGAAAAGCGTGCCGGTCGCCGCCCGTTCCTATCGAATAAACTGTCGGTATGCCTCGACATAGGCCTCATCCTGGATGGACTCTAGTATTGCCTGTTGCTGCGCCATCTCTGCTGCTCGGGCGCCCGCAAATTCCGCCATGGCGTCCTTCATGTCGAAGCCCGCAGTCGGTGCCAGCTCCTCCTACAACTATTCTGTGATGTCCTCCTTCGGCGACCCCATGTACTCCTCCGGATCCACCACTTCCATAGGAATCCGTTGATGCCCCTCTTCCTCCTCCTCCATCTCATTCTTATCCTCCAGCCCCGGCGAGTCCAAAGGCAGGTCGGCTATGATGCGGGCGGCGTGTCTCGGCCGTATCTCCTCCTGAATCTGGAACCAGTGCTCACGTCTTGTTTTGTTGGGCCATGGCGAAGCTATACAGTGAGGGAAGAGTGGGGCAGAGGGGGAGAGACATGGATGGGCTCGGGCCGGTGGCGCGGAGAGGGAGCAAGTGGATGTGGCTAGGGCTTGGGGACGCCGCTATGCATGTTGTCTATATTTTTGCTACTCTGGAAAATTAATGAGTTTTCGGTTCTTTTGGATCGTGGAGCTGTTATCGACTTTGACGTGGGGTTTACTCCCATGACCTACCCAACTCACACTGTATAGACATACTGACATCTATCCTACCCGCTACCACAACATATGGTTTTGCACCGTTACAGAACATTGCGCCGACACGCAATTCTCCTTCATCCCTCTTTCCGGTGTGCACCACGAGAGGGACAACAGGCCTACAAAACAACTGCTATATATCATTTATACCGAGCACTAGCTTGCGCTCGCCTGCAGAACAACCGAGAAGGATCACGACCCTATGTGCACATACGATGGGGTGGTTTTATTTCCATCTCAGGGAATGGACGGCTCTCTTTCTGCCCCCACCCTATTTTCTCGCTTATGGTTTTATCTTTCCTAGTTTCCGCGAGGTTTTTGTATCTTGTTTCTTCTGGGTTATGTTTTGTATTAAGTTATTTCTTTACTTATTTTTTTTATTCCATCCTTTTCCTGTGACCCTCTTTTCTTGTGTTTGTTGTTCTTCTCTTCTTTTTCCAATTTATTACATTTTTACTTTTCTTTTGATTATTCATTTATTTTCCTTTTTTCATTTAAAATCAACATTGCACATGACCTTTTAAATTGCACAATGTATGGTTTTTTATATACGGTGACCATTTTTATAACACACAATGAATTGTATTTGCTATATTTTGATTTTCTTAAATACACGATAACATTTTCAGGTGTGTTTTTGTTAAATGTGCAAAATGATGCCTTACGGGCTGCACAGTTAGGGTGCCACCGACACGCTTCCCGCCCGCTCCCGCCACGCGTCGCCCGGCATGCAAGCTCACCGCCCTCCGCATTGGCCATAAAAGCCGGCCTCCCCACCGGTGGACGCCACAATCAGCAAAGCTCGCCATCCCTCCCCCTCAGAGAGCAACTCTCCTCCCTCTTCCCCGCCGACGAGCAATGGCTGAGAGGTACCCGGCGACTCCGCGGTGGGGAACGGCTTCGGCCGACGCCATCTCCACGACGAGGCACGCCTCCTCTATGAGATCGACTATCCGGTGCCCCGACCATGCGGGCGTCGGGCTCATGGAAGCTCAGTGCCGGCGGCGTCCCGGTATCACCGGTGCCCGAAGGGGCTGCATGGCGGGCCGAGATCGGCCGCATCCGCTCGTCGCTGCCGGAGGAGCAGCGGAACGAGCCGAGGTACGCCGTCGACAGCCAAACGTTGTGGAGGATGTTCTTCGAGCGTCGCCGCGCGGAGCAGATCGCCTCCGCCAACGGCACCATCCCCCGCGGCCGCCTCAACGCCAACGGGCGGCGTGAGTGGTGGGCGTGCCGGGCCGCACCCTCGAGGCCGTCCTCGACCACATCGAGACCGGCAACACGCCGCGCCTCGAGTACCCGCCGCGCCCGTCGTTCTCACGCCACCATGGCAGCTCCTGGACGCCGCGGCGAATGGAGCCGGGGACGTCCTCCTAGTTAGGCTCCGGCTTGGCGGCTCTCCGCCTCGTCAAGCCGGAGCCGGAGGAGGAGACAATGCTACGTCGCCGCACCCGCAGCGGCGCCCTCGTCATCAACGAGGGCGCCCGCCCCTCCCCGCACTCTCTCCGCCTGGTCCGGCCGGAGACCGAGCAGGGGCTACTCCCTGTGAAGCCGGAGCACGCGGAGATGGCCGCCGCCGACGAGGCCGCCCTCAAGTGGGTGAGGGACGACTATGTCCGCGAGCAGGTGCTCCACCAGCGCCGGGCATACGCGGAGCTCTAGGCCTCTTGGTAATATGATAAGGCTGTCTTGGATTGTACATGCTCACAGCGAGTATGATAAGGTAAATAAGAATACCTTGTCTTCGCTAAAAGATGATCTCTTGGTAATAAGATAAGACAATTCTACCTATCGTAAAACATGGTGTATATGATAAGGCTGTCTTAGATTGTACATGCTCACAGCAAGTATGTTTTGATTGCATCGACTCATCTATCTAGATAATTAACCACGCACATGCAGAGAGACATGTGAAAACGACATGGTAGAAAATTAGCATTTGCTTATGTATGCACGATCGAGAGTGCATTGAGTTAACTAGCGAAATGGAAAGGCCTAGCACTACGCGTGCATCATACATGATAGATCATCCAGGCTTTATTTTTCATCATCGAATCCATTGCCCTGCATCAAAGAGGGCTGATCTCATCGTCCATGCATGCTCTATTAACTACTAGTAAAGATTTCTTCAAGCTTCAAAAAGATCGAAAATCAACCTAAAAATAATAAAATCAATTAATCTGCACATGAATTGCTGCCTTGTTCATCACAGTACAATTAGAAACATCTTGCTTCTTAATCACCACATACATGAAAGCTAGACTAGCAAGTAGACCATTGAGCTACACTAGCTTCTATATCCTGAAACATCTCCTGGCTGCAGATGTCGCGGTCTTCCATGGTACATTCTTCGGCCATCACATGGTAGGGCATGCCACAGCCGTGTCGTCGCAGAAGCGCAGCAGCTCATCCAACGTGCACCGGAAGGCGTCGTCTTCATCCTCTGCAGCGCCAGTGCCTTCTTGGACTTTGCCGTCGAGGTTGCCGGGGAAGAACCCATGCGCCACCACAGCGTCGTGGAGCTCGGGAAAATCTTGAAGCATGTCGTCGGTGAAGAACCCGCCTGGATCCACGCTGCCGTCGTCCACTGCTCCGGGCGGCAGCATCGTCTCGCCTTCGTCGGACATGAACCAGCGCCCATACTCGTGAAGCATCCCGGGTTGTTGGACGATCGGCGGTTCCTGGCGGCGTGGGGTTTGGGGACGGTGCTGGACGTCGGCGGCCTTCCTTTTCCTGGAACCGGGAGCATTGATTACCTCGTCGTATGTGGTCTCGCTCCTGTGATGAGACACGCAGACCTTGCAGAGCACCAGGTCGTCTTGCTTGTCGTCGGCGTGGAGGCTGTACTCGGCCATGCACCATCCGATCCTGATCTTTTCTTTCTCTCCCGGCAACTTCTTGACGTAGCTGAGGTTTCGTCTATGGCCTACGAGTTTACCTTGGTTGTCTAGCACGGGGATCCCGCCCTTCTCCGAGTGCCAACAGTAACCCTCGCCGGCGGCGGCCACGGCGCGCTTCCGCCTCCCGCGGCCGCGGCCGCATTTGGTCTTGTGACGACTGGCCGGGGTGAAGAAGTACCACACGCCCCCTTTCCCATCGCCCTTGTCCGTTCCTTTCGCATGTTGATACATCTCGACGAGGTCGCCGGGGGCGGCGGAGTAGGCGTCGGCCTCGTGGATGAGGCGGCTGGCGAAGAAGACCTCCGGTCCGGCGGCGATCCGTGGGCGGAGGAACTTGGTGATCAGCTCGTGCTCGGCTGGGTCGAAGGCGTAGCCGGCGGGAGGATCCAGCTTGCCGGCGGCCATCGCAGAGCTAGCTACGCACGTACAGTACGAGATGGATCAAGTAGCTAGGTATGTACGTGTAACCCTGAACTCGCTAGCTGCTTGCCTTGCCTGGGTACGTACCTAGCTTATATAGATGGATCGACAGCGAGCCCGCCCGGGATTCAGTTTCCTTGACCGGTCATACGTACGTGTCCTAAGCAATCCGTACATAAAATGGATTAGTACAGCAATCCGTACATAAAATGGATTAGTGCAGCACGCCCCATGATGCTTCGTCGCTGCACCGTCGTTGGTCCATTGCAGCTCGCGTCGCTGCACCTTGCCGCTCGGTAATACTCCATCGCAGCACCGACGACCCCGACGTTGCTCCATTGCTGCACCACGCCACCCGATGATGCTCCATCGCAGCAGCACTGAAGGCCGCGGACAGTGTGCTACGGCGCCGTACGACGGTCTCTGCGATATCCGACAGAAATAGTTCGTGTTAAAAAAGTGCTTACTCGTTTCAAAATCTCTAATACATCTGAAAATTGTTTGAATATTCTAAATAAAATGTTCTTGTACTTTCAAATAGGATTTACCTATTTAAAAAAATTCATTTAGTTCATAAAAAAATCTTGTATTCAAAAAGAAATTTCATGTATTTACAAAGATTTATATATATTTCAGAATATGTCCCTGAAGTTATTAAAGTATTCTCACATTTAAAAATATATTCACATAATTTTGGAAAATAATCATTTATGGCGTAAAACATAAAATACACTTGAAATTTGTTATCCTATATTTGAGAAAATCCTCATCATATACAAAATAAAGTTCATTGTGTTAAAAAATATACATCGTTTATTGAAAATGTGTACATTGTTTCCCGCAAAAAAAATAAAGAAAATGTGTACATTGTGTGTTTAAAAAAGTCATGTGTAATGTTATGTTCTAATGGAATAAGTAAAATAAGTAAGAAGAAAATCACAGAGAATAAAGAAAGAGAAAAATGTGGAAAAAGAAGAAGAAGAACAACAACAACAACAACAACAACAACAACAACAACAAAGAGGGGGAATAAACAAAGAGGCAAAGATAATACAAATATATCAAGAAAAAAATGGAATGCAGAAACCCCCCCACAAGAAACCAGTTGAAATCAAGAAAAAAGATAATATCATGAACAAACACCAGGAAGAAAAACAAAGAAGAGAGCCATGTGTTCAAGGAACCTAAAAGTAACCAGCACATCACATGTGCATATCGGGCCATGGTCCTTCTTAGGTGTTCTACAGGCGAGCTCTAGCTAATGCTCGGTCCAAGCGATATATATCATTTGCCACCCCAAAACACGTCTAGTAAAAGGGTTTCTCAAGAACGTTGGACAAATGTGTCGCAGCCCACCCTGATATCTCACCTTCTATATACTCCCTCCGTCCCATAATATAATACGTTTTTTAGCACTAGTGACTCCCTCCGTCTCATAATATAAGACTTTTTTTGCACTACACTAGTGTCAAAAAATATCTTACATTACGGGACGGAGGGAGTATATTATAGAAAAAAACAAAACTTTTTTTTACATGCTTAACCCTAAAACCGTACGAAAAGATAGTTATTGGCCAACCTTGGCCTAAAAACGTGGATCTGCCGCTGGTTATTAAGCTAGCAATGCCTACTGAGGCACTCATTCTATTATTAAGCGTAAATTAAATACTTGAGTAATTACTGGCACAAATGCCTGTGCGTTGCAACGAGAGAGAAGAAAAATCAACTTCCCTAATGCAATGGCTCAAGAACCCATCCGCCTCCTCCCACCACCCACTGCGAGACATTATAACATCAACAAACTCTTCGAAATCATCCACGCTGCCATGAAAAGATATGTTGCGCAAAAACATAAACGTTGAAAAATATTTTGTAAAGTGTACTGAAGGTGACTCACGGAAATATCTTTCTGGTTGCGAGTATGTCTTCACATCTTTCACAATGTTAATTCCTTTTTAGTACAATGTATTTTTTTAACTACAGAGGCAACACAAATTTCCATGAACCAGCGTTGGCTTTGTTTAGGGATTGTGTCTAGCGTAGCACTATTTGTGTCCAATGATAATAGGAGCTATGTACAAAACTCCTTTATCCCTGACTAATATAATAGAGAAAATATGGAGTTTGTGTCACACACAACAGGGACTCCGAGCCGACTCTTTGTACTTTGGTGACAGGCAGAAAAATATACAAAACCTGCACCTCATGCCACTATGTGCCATCTTCTATATACAAGTCCGACAGAGGTCACAAATAAGATGTCTCTCATCCCTAGTAACATTGTGAAATTAAGTTGTTTCACTAAAAGTAAGAATACAAATGTCTAGATTCTTTTTTTTTCTACGAAGAAATTTGTCAAACTTGCAAAAGCTGTTAGGTTTTCTTGCTTTTTGCAAGTTAATGTTACTTGTGTCAGGTGTGTTGATGATCTGAAAACTACGGCTCCTATGACACGAAGATATAGAACTTGCTTCAAGTATGAAGAAAACTTATGTCTAACTTGGAGAACATGTTTACATCGGGAGAAAGAGTTGACGCACATATATTATTAGACAGAAGCATCACCCTTACGTTATAAATCAATCATTGGATGCGAGTCTACAGCCCTGTTCCAATGTGTTGAAACCTGATATATCTGTATTTATTACCGACTGATTCTCCTATTATCTCTAGCCTTGTATAGTTGATTTCTAGAGATATTGTAGGGGTTAATTGGCTTGTCACGCAAGACACCACCTGTATATATTGTAACAAACTCCGATGAATACAATTGAGTTGCATCCTATAGTCTTCTACATGGTATCAGTTTTCTACCAATCTCATCACTTCCGCCCTAGGCCGCCGCCGCGTCTCACGCCACCGCCTCCTCTCTCCCTGCCGCCGCCGCCGCTTTCTCCCCACACTAGTAGAAAACAGGGCTTTGGTCACAGCTCCCTGTACACATTAGTCTCGGTTGTATCACGAACCGGGACTAATGTGAGCATTAGTCCCGATTCGAGCGGCTAAGACATCGGGAAGGTATTAGTCTCGGTTCAAATAGGACACTGGTGGAAAAAGGGCCTTTGGTCGCGGTTCGCAACTGCCATTAGTCGCGGTTGCGCAACCGCGACCGAACGGGCGCGACTAAAGGCCCCCCCCTTTAGTCGCGGTTGCTTAAGAACCGCGACTAAAGGCCCGTCCACGTGGGCGCCAGGTGGCCGTCGGGGCGGAGGACCTTTAGTCGCGGTTCTTCTGGCCAACCGCGACTAAAGGCCGCCGCAGGTTTAGGGTTTTAGCCCCCCCCCCTTAAACCTGTTTTCTGTTTAATTTGTATTGTTTTATTTCTTTTGTGCTTTATTTTAATTTTGAAGGAGTTTCATATATTCTACGGTACTACATACATGCATATGAATGTACAATTTCAAATAAATTTGAAATTAGAACCAAAAAGAATTCAAGAGGAATATACAATATATATTCAATATCATCGGATGACCATATACAATTTTGAACAAGTTTCCATACATGATTTAATGCATATAAAGTTCTACGTCCTCGTAATAGTGTTCTCCTTTAGGATGGAGGACTTCCCTGCTGAACCATCCAGCTAGTTCCTCTTGAAGTGGTCGGAAGCGAGCTTCTGGACTAAGCATCCACCGGAGGTTATTCCTCTGAGCATTGGTATCACTCGGAACCCGCTCAGAGGTGTATCTCCGGATCATCTCACAGACATAGTATCCACATAGATTGGTCTCCGGTGGCTGAATATCCCCAGCATTCTTAGCCTTTAACAATTGTGAATTCTAGCTCTTTTTTGAATTCACCGACCTTTGTATCTACGAACCGTCTCCAAACCCTACGAGGCAAAGAAAATTAAATGAACAAGAGAGTTATTAATTAGTTACTTGATATTAGGAAATGAACGAAATAGGCCGATCGATATAGAGCGCAAATGAATGAAAATAATTACTTCTGCAGCATTCTTCTCATGCCGCCCCAAAGCTTTGGATCCATATTCACAGAGTCGTGGACGAGACATTCTGAAGTGTTAACTTTAATTACTAGCAGAATCCAGTGGAACCTGCGGACACGATACATGCACAGTACGTCATGCATAACTCATCGATTAGCCGGCCACATACCATGCATGGAGTAAACAAAAGAGAATGTGCTCAAGACAGAAACACTCACTCAAAAAAGGTTTTCAAAAAATGTTGATGATTTTGTGGAAAAAACAGGAATAAAAACATATTGTGTATTCAAAAAATGTTTAGGGATTTCAGAATAGTTCACGTATTTAATTTTTTCACTGATTCATGACATATTCGTGAATTTAAAATTATTCGTGTATTTCAAAAAATTGATTTTATTAGACACAAAAAAATTCATCAAAACAAAAAAATATTAATGAATTCCAAAACATATTCTTTCTTCTTTCTTTCTTCTTTCTTTTTTTCTTCTTCCTTTTTTTTCTTCTTTCTTTTTTTCTTCTGTTGTTTCTTCCTTTTTCTTTTTTCTTCCTTTTTCCTTTTTTCTTCCTTTTTCTTGTTTTTCTTCTGTTTTTCTTTTGTTTTCTTCTTCCTTCTTTCTTCTTCTTCCTTTTTCCTTTTTCTTTCTTCTTCTTCTTCCTTTTGTCTTCTTCCTTCTTCTTCTTCTGCCGGCGCGCGGAGGACGGCAGGCAGGGCCAGCGGGCGGCGGGCGGCAGGGCGGCGGGCGGCGGGCGGCGGGCGGCGGGCGGCGGGCAAGGGCGCAAGGCACGGGCGGCGGGCAAGGGCAGGGCACGGGCGGAGGCGGCGCTCACTGGGGACGGGGGCGGCGGCGCGCAGGGCTTCGGCGTCGGCGTCGGCGTCGGGGCAGGGCTTCGGCGTCGGCGTCGGGGCAGCGCTTCGGCGTCGAGAGAGAGGAGAATGGGAAGTGGCAAAACTGCTAAGTGCAGTATTTATAGACGCACCTTTAGTCGCGGTTGGAGAGGCGGACCGCGACTAAAGGTACCCTTCAGTCGCGGTCCGCCTCCCCAACCGGGACTAAAGGGTTTTGGCGCCGCTTCCGTTCCCGCGCAGAAAGACCCTTTAGTCGCAGTTGGGGACAACAACCGTGACTAAAGGGTACCCTTTAGTCGCGGTCCGCCTCCCCAACCGGGACTAAAGGTCTGTGCTAGAACTGGCACGGTGCGGTGGGATGTTTAGTCCCACCTCGCTAGCCGAGAGGCTTCGACAGTGGTTTATAAGCGCGGCTGCGCTCACCACTTCGAGCTCCTCTCAAATGCAGGCTTACGGGCCTATTCTGTCACTATGTGCCTGTGGGCCTACTCGGCCTTCTGCGGGCCTGAATCCTGGCCCTTTAATGGGTTTCTAGTCGTATTCAGGCCGTGGTGGCCCAGTAGGTGGCATATTTTCTTTTTTTCTTCCTTTTTTCCTTTTTCCTTTTTTCTTCTGTTTTTTCTTCTGTTTTTTCTTATGTTTTTCTTCTGTTTGTTTTTTTCTTCTGTTTTTCCTTTTTTCTTCTCTTTTTTTCTTCTGTTTTTTTCTTCCTTTTTCCTTCTTTCTTCTTCTTCCTTTTTACTTTTAAAATCAGAAAAATAAAACTAATTCATTTTAAAATCTTAAAAATACAATTATATATCAGAAAAATCAGAAAAATAAAACTAATTCATTTTAAAACCCCTTGAAGGTTTGACAAAAGGTTTGATACATCATTCACGTGCCTCTTCTTCACCTTCCCCTTCATCTTCAGCATCCTCCATGAAAGTATCACCGAAATGAGCAAGATAGCTTTCATCGATGAAATCATCCCCTTCTTCATCTTCTTCCATTATAACCCCTCTTTCTCCATGCTTGGTCCAACAATTATAGCTTGGCATGAAACCGTGCCGAAGCAGATGCATGTGAACATCTCTTGAGGAAGAGTAACCCTTCTGATTCTTACAGATAACACATGGACAGATAACAAAACCCCCCTGCTTGTTCGCATTAGCCACTACGAGGAAATCTTTCAAACCCGTAGTGAACTCGCCGGAGAGTCGGTTACCGTACATCCATTGCCGATTCATCTGCATTATTATAATATAAAATATATAATTAACCATCATGCATTTGTTAAACTAACTAGCTACAAACAATATAAATTAAACAATGAACTGCACACATGCATATTTTATCAATGACACACATGCATGAAAGGTTCAAGTTGCTAACCGCGATCGAGGAGGAAAAAATAAATGAGGAACCTCAAGTGTGGCTCCAACACTTCATATCATGTTTGTTTCACCCTCTTAGGGCATTTCATCAAACACCTTGTGTGCATAAGAGGAACCAAAAGCAAACCTACACCCCCTTGTGAAGCTTGTGAAGAGAAGTGGCACCAAATGGCTAAGTGAGCGTGCTGAACTGGTATATATAGGGGAGGAGCTTTAGTCGCGGTTGGCCTGGCCAACCGCGACTAAAGGCCTTTGCGCACCTTTAGTCGCGGTTGGCCTGGCCAACCGCGACTAAAGCCCCTCACGTGCACCAGCTGGCCACCGAGCGCCCTGGGCCCAGGCCTTTGGTCGCGGTTCGTCTGCCGAACCGCGACTAAAGACTTCATTAGTCGCGGTTCCTACAGTTTCACGACTAATGGGGCTGGACGGAAGCCTCTTTTTCTACCAGTGGGACCTTTAGTCTCGGTTTGAGACACGAACCAGGACTAAAGGGTGCGGTGCCCTTTAGTCCCGGTTCGTTTCTCAAACCGGGACTAAAGGTCTAACCTTTAGTCTCGGTTTGAGACACGAACCGGGACTAAAGGGTGCGATGCCCTTTAGTCCCGGTTCGTATCTCAAACCGGGACTGAAGGTCCCATTTTCAAACTCACTTTCAGCAATAAGATTAATGATATGGCAAGCACAACGTTGATGCATTAAAAAGGATGCAACATATATGGAGAATATAGGAGTCAGGGTATTCATTGCACTCGTGTTGGCGGAAGCATTATCCAAAGTTATTGAGAAAACCTTGTCGGCAAGATTAAAATCATTCACAACTTTGAGTACAACTTGAGCAATGTTTAGACCACTATGTGCTACATCAATTAATTCAAATCCCGTGACTCTTTTTTGTAGATGCCAATGTTCGTTAACATAATGAGTTACCACACTAATGTAGTCTTGCTTTGCCCGACCAATCCAGATATCAGATGTTATCGACACTGAAAAAGTGCACGTGAAATTCTTCTTTTATTTCTCTTTACCAGTTTTGTATAGCTTTTTAATATCCCTATTTGTAGTTTGTCTAGAAACTGGTCTATAATTAGGATTATGATAAGTTTGAATATATTCTACGAAACCATCAGATTCACCAAAACCTAGTGGTAAATCATTAGAAGCAATAAGACGACATAGACCTTCTCCATAAACATTAGCATCGTAGGTGAAATTGCATACTGTACCGTCAGGGTTGAAGGAGAGTTGCGTTTGCACAACTGCCGAGCTCGACACGCTCTTTTCATCCGCCTTGGCGTGGCTTTCCACATGCCTCTTCAGGTGGCCGGTTCCTCCCTTGGCTTCTCCGGTATACTCCTTCTTGCACCTTTTGCACCTTGCAACCACCTTCCGGCCACCGGCCACCATGGTTATTTATTCATCGAATGATTCTCAAACCACGAAGTTTCTACGACGACCTCTTTGCTTTACACCCATGGTTGTGGAGGAACCCGTCCCACTACTCGAATTGGTGTGACCTTCGGCTTCGGTACTGGGATCGGTATGGGATTCGAGAGTGTGATGATCGGTATAGGCATGTTGCTCGGGTGGGGGCATGGTATAGGCATGTTGCTCGGGTGTGGCCATGGTAATTGGATCGGTGCTACTAGGGTAGACACTATATTCCATATCCCCAAGACCGAAATCGGAGAGTGGGAAGCTAGTATTGTCATGGTCATCCATGTTTGAGCGTGAGAAATATGTGGGCTGGACAACCCTATGTATAGGAAAAAATTGGCCATTTTTCGGACAAATTTAACCCTCTAACGGTCAAATTTTCGAATATATGAATTTTCTAAAAAATTTACCCAAACCCTATCCTAAACAGCTCTAAAACCACAATAACCTCCCCCTAAAGGCCTAAACCCCTCCCAACGGTCGCATACTCGCCTGGGTTGCTGGGTCGACTCGAGCAATCGAGCGAGCCCCCCGCTCCCCCATCAATCAAGGAGCTGGGCGGCTGGGCCCGCCAGCACCCGCACTCCCAGTCGGCCTGTCCCCTCTCCTGCCTGTTCCCCCGATTCCCCTCCCGTCCCGTGAGCGAGGGCAGCGACAGCGAGTCAGCGAGCGAGAGCGACCCAGACGCGCGCAACAGGATTCCCACCGCTCCCCCAACGATCGAGTCGGGCCTATCGGGTCGTGCCACATGTCAGCCCGCGAGTAGTCGTGTCGTGCCAGGCTGGCACGGAGGCTGAGGGTGGCGGCCCACTGCGTGCTGCATGCCTGGCACGACATGATTAGCCCGTGCCTAGCCTGGCCCATCGCGTGTTGTGCCGGGCCTGCTGCCGGGCCGACCTGAAAAGAACGGCCTGTATGGCCAGATATACTCTGGTTTGCGCAGCGGCCAGAAGCCAAATCAGCAGCACTATTTGCAAAGGTACCTCGAATTCTCAAAATTTAAAATAAATGGTAAATGTCACTCCCAACTTTTTAGGTAGGTTTTGAAAAGTGACATGGGTCCAAATCTCGGACCGTTTTCATGAGATTTGGACCAATTTCATTGTTGGATTCCTTTCGTCGAGATCTTTTAAACTAGATTCCATGTTGATAGGTTTTGACAAACTTTCTTTTCACAAAGAAAAACGTACGAAAAACCAGACAAAAAACCAAACAGAAAGCATGTTTTTTTTCTTTACGGAAGAGGCATGACTGTGCCTCTCGTAGAAGTAAATCCGTGCTTCCACGAGAACTAAATATGTGCCTCCCATAGAATGGAAAGAAAAAGAAAACAAATATATTTGGTTTCGAGAGAGACTACCATGTCTCGCACGGAAGCAAATTCATACCTCTCGCTTAACGAAAAAGGAGATATTTTTTCCGTTTCAAGAGGCATGACTGTGCCTCTCATTGTCATTTTTTCCAATTTCCAAGAGGTATGACTGTGCCTCTCTTGAAAGCAAATCCGTGTTTTTCGCGCAAGGAAAAAATGAATATTTTTTTCCATTTTTAAGAGGCACGACTGTGTCTCTCATGGAAGAAAAATAAATAAAGAAAACATGTTTTTGCACCAATTTTTGGGTCCAAAACTAAGAAAAACCGGTGGGAAATCGAAAAGCCGAAAGAAGCAAAAAGTCATCTAAAAAGCAGAAAATGCGTGCGAAAAAAATTGAGGGTAGCGCCTAGAGAGCGACATGTGACGACGGCTAAGAGCATGGTACTTGGCGCGCTCTCAGCCCACCCAAGGTGACCCTTGTGGGGCTCCCGAAGGAGTACTTCGCTAGTTGCTCGCTGGGAGAAGGCGAAAAGGGCACACCTATAAATTTGTCTAATTCACATCTAGATGTTTTTTAAGAATGTCACATCTAAACTCCCACAAATATATAATGCAGCAACAAGAAGCAAAAAAAAACTAGGATAAAAAAAAGACAACAAACAGAGTACACATCAAGTTAGATGTGATCTAGATATGTCCTAGATAGACCCCACACCTATATCTTGCTTCTGGGAGCTCCTATTTGGCGCGTTAGGCGTTGGCGTACATGCCAGCGCACCACCTCTTGTATCGCCTGCCCCTATTAGACCGGCCAATGAGCGGGGTTGTACGCCCCAGTTTTTCTATTTCATCTTTTTAGCTTTTAGCCTTTTTCTATTTTTAATTTTTGTTCTTAAGATAATTCCAAATTTAAAACAGTTCGATATTTTAAAAAAGTGAAATTTCGAAAAATGTACCAGAAATAATAAGATGTTCATAGTTTGAAGAATGCTCACGATTTTGAAAAAACATGTTTGTGTATTGAAAAAATTGGTGAATTAAAAAAATATCCATTAATTTCACAAAAATATTCATTGATTCAAAAAATGTTTACCGATTCAAAAGGTGATTTCAATAATCTGCGTGTTGATGGACAAAATTTAAATTGAATGAACATTTTTTAATCTGATGAACAAATTTTGTACTCGAGAACATTATTTTAATTCAATGAACATTTTTTGAGTTCGATGAACGAATTTGAGTTTTATTTTTTGAATATGTTGAACATATTATAAAAGTTTCATGAACATTTTGAAAATATGATGACCAAATTTTATTGTGATAAACAAAAATTGAATATTTTCTAAAACCGGAAAGGAGCTAATATGGGTCGGCCCGCTTGTTCACACAGGGGGGCATGTACCGTGCGCGTGTTCCCCGCGCGTGCGCCCTATGTGCTGAATAGGAGAACCCATCTTCAGCGAGTTGATCTTCCGACTCGCTGAAGGGGCGAGCAAGATGGGCCAGCCCACACGCGCTGCGGCCGAAGCCTTTTTTGTTTTTTTACTTTTGTATTTTTGTTTACAATTTAAAAATATATATATATATATATATATATATATATATATATATATATATATATATAATACAAAAAAGCATTTGAAAATTGTTGAACAAGTATTTAAAAATGTTGATGAAGCATTCAGAAAAATGTTGAACGTGTGTAGAAAAATTGTTGATCATGTATTAAAAATGAATTTTCTTTACCATGTATATAAAAAATGCTAATCATGCATTTGAATAAAATGTTGAATAAGTATCTGAAAAATGATAATCAAGCATTTGGAAAATGTTATATGTGTTTGGCTCGGGTACATGGGCAACAGTCGCAAACTCCGGCTCCTGCGGCTCCTCCGCGTCAAGTTCGGCGAAAAGCGTGCCGGTCGACGCCCGTTCCTATCGAATAAACTGTCGGTATGCCTCGACATAGGCCTCATCCTGGATGGACTCTAGTATTGCCTGTTGCTGTGCCATCTCTGCTGCTCGGGCGCCCGCAAATTCCGCCATGGCGTCCTTCATGTCGAAGCCCGTAGTCGGTGCCAGCTCCTCCTACAACTATTCTGTGATGTCCTCCTTCGGCGACCGATGTCCTCCTTCGGCGACCCCGTATACTCCTCCGGATCCACCACTTCCATAGGATCTGGAACCAGTGCTCACGTCCTCCAGCCCCGGCGAGTCCAAAGGCAGGTCGGCTATGATGCGGGCGGCGCGTCTCGGCCGTATCTCCTCCTGAATCTGGAACCAGTGCTCACGTCTTGTTTTGTTGGGCCATGGCGAAGCTATACAGTGAGGGAAGAGTGGGGCAGAGGGGGAGAGACATGGATGGGCTTGGGCCGGTGGATCGGAGAGGGAGCAAGTGGATGTGGCTAGGGCTTGGGGTCGTCGCTATGCATGTTGTCTATATTTTTGCTACTCTGGAAACTTTGCTACTCAGGAAAATTAATGAGTTTTCGACTTTTTGGATCGTGCAGCTGTTACCGACTTTGAACGTGGGGTTTACTCCGATGACCTACCCGACTCACACTATATAGACATGCTGACATCTACCCTACCCGCTACCACAACATATGGTTTTGCACCGTTACAGAACATTGCGCCGACACGCAATTCTCCTTCATCCCTCCTTCCGGCGTGTACCACGAGAGGGACAACAGGCTTACAAAACAAACACACTACCGAGGGGCAACTGCTATATATCATTTATACCGAGCACTAGCTTGCGCTCGGCTGCAGAACAACCGAGAAGGATCACGATCCTATGTGCACATACAATGGGGTGGTTTTCTTTCCAGTTCAGGGAATGGGCGACTCTCTTTCTGGCCCCCACCCTGTTTTTTCGCTTATGGTTTTATCTTTCCTTGTTTCCGCGAGGTTTTCGTATCTTGTTTTTTCTGGGTTATGTTCTGTATTAAATTATTTCTTTACTTACTTTCATTATTTCATCCATTTCCTGTTACCCTCTTTTCTTGTGTTTGTTCTTCTTCTTTTTTCCAATTTATTATATTTTTACTTTTCTTTTGATTATTTATTTACTTTCCTTTTTCATTTAAATGAACATTGCACATGACCTTTTAAATTGCACAACGTATGGTTTTTTATATACGGTGACCATTTTTATAACACACAACCAACTGTCTTTGCTATATTTTGTTTTTCTTAAATACACGATAACATTTTCAGGTGTGTTTTTGTTAAATGTGCAAAATGAAATTTGACCTATCATAGTTTAGAGTTTTGTTCTATAATAAAACAAAATAAACACAAGCAGAGATATATAGTCGTAGCTAGGAAAGGTAGTGACCGCTTGCTATAGGTGATACATAGCACAATCCATGCCGAGAACCATATAATTAGGATTATTAATTATAGAGAAGTTTTAATCAAGATTATTTTCAACATGGACACATATGCATGGGTAATCAGATGTGAAGAAGGTGATGCACATATGGTATATGTCCTAAGAGCATCTCCAGCCACGCCCCCCAACAGGCCGCCCCAGCCGATTTTTTGCCGCCGGCGCCCAAAAAACGGCCCAGTCGAGCCCCAAGACCCAGTTTTCACTGGTTTGGGCCGAAACTGGCGCCGGCGGACCCAGGCCGAACTCGACGTGCTGGCGGGCGCCTGGGGGCGCCGGGGAAAGTAATTTTGGCTCGAATGGGGATGGGCCCGCCTAGCCAGCGAGACGCAGCTTCGTCGTCCTCATCGCCTTGGTTCCTGCGGGAATCAATGCCAAGACTGCGGCGCTGCCGCGCCGGCCAGCCTCCATTGATGCCTCACGGGCAGCGCAATGAAGGCGCCACCGACGCGCGTCCCACCCGCTCCCACCATGCGCCGCCCGACATGCAAGCTCACCGCCCCCTGCTTTGGCTATAAAAGCCGGCCTCCCCGCCGGTGGACGCCACAATCAGCAAAGCTCGCCTTCCCTCTCCCTCAGAGATCAACTCTCCCCCCTCTTCCCCGCCGACGAGCAATGACTAAGAGGTACCCCGATGACTCCGCAGCGGCGAACGGCTTCGGCTGACGCCATCTCCACGAGGACGAGGCACGCCTCCTCTACGAGACCGACTATCCGGCGCCCCAGCCATGCGGGCGCGGGGCTCATGGAAGCTCACCACCGGCGGCGTCACGGTACCGCTGGTGCCCGAATGGGCTGCATCCGCTCGTCGCTGCCGGAGGAGCAGCGGAACGAGCCGAGGTACGACTTCGACAGCCACACGTTATGGGCGATGTTCTTCGAGCGTCGCCGCGCGGAGCAGATCGCCTCCGCCAACGGCACCATCCCCCGCGGCTGCCTTAACGCCGACGGGCGGCGCGAGTGGTGGGTGATGTCTACTACACAATGTTCTTCTTGTAGACGTTGTTGGGCCTGCAAGTGCACAGATTTGTAGGACAGTAGCAAATTTCCCTCAAGTGGATGACCTAAGGTTTATCAATCCGTAGGAGGCGTAGGATCAAGATGGTCTCTCTCAAACAACCCTGCAACCAAATAACAAAGAGTCCCTTGTGTCCCCAACACACCCAATACAATGGTAAATTGTATAGGTGCACTAGTTCGGCAAAGAGATGGTGATACAAGTGCAATATGGATGGTAGATAAAGGTATTTGTAATCTGAAATTATAAAAACAGCAAGGTAGCGAGCGATAAAAGTGAGCGTAAACGGTATTGCAATGGTAGGAAACAAGGCCTAAGGTTCATACTTTCACTAGTGCAAGTTCTCTCAACAATAATAACATAGATAGATCATATAACAATCCCTCAACATGCAACAAAGAGTCACTCCAAAGACACTAATAGCGGAGAACGAACGAAGAGATTATGTTAGGGTACGAAACCACCTCAAAGCTATTCTTTTGGATCAATCTATTCAAGAGTTCGTACTAGAATAACACCTTAAGACACAAATCAACCAAAACCCTAATGTCACCTAGATACTCCATTGTCACCTCAAGTATCCGTGGGCATGATTATATGATATGCATCACACAATCTCAGATTCATCTATTCAACCAACACAAAGTACTTCAAAGAGTGCCCCAAAGTTTCTACCGGAGAGTTAAGAACGTGTGCCAACCCCTATGCATAGGTTCATGGGCGGAACCCGCAAGTTGGTCACCAAAACATACATCAAGTGGCACATGATATCCCATTGTCACCACAGATAAGCACGACAAGACATATATCAAGTGTTCTCATAAAAGACTCAATCCGATAAGATAACTTCAAAGGGAAAACTCAATTCATCACAAGAGAGCAGAGGGGGAGAAACATGATAAGATCCAAGTACAATAGCAAAGCTCGGGATACATCAAGATCATGCCATAGAGGGAACACGAGAGAGAACAAACGCGAGAGAGAGAGAGAGAGAGAGAGAGAGAGAGAGATCAAACACATAGCTACTGGTACATACCCTCAGCCTCGAGGGTGAACTACTCCCTCCTCGTCATGGATAGCACCGAGATGATGAAGATGGCCACCGTCCGGTGAAGGATCCCCCCTCCGGTAGGGTGCCGGGAAGGGCTCCCGAGAGGTTTCTGGTGGCTACAGAGGCTTGCGGCGGCGGAACTCCCGATCTATCTTGATATTCGATGTTTTTAGGGTACGTAGGCTTATATAGGCGAAAGAAGTCGGTCGGGAGGTGCTCAAGGGGCCCACGAGACAGGGGGGCGCGCCCAGTAGGGGGGGGGACCCTCCTATCTCCTGGCCTCCTCGAGGGTCTTCTGACGTGAACTCCAATTCTCCTGGGTGATATTCTTCCAAAAAATCACGTTGCCGAAGGTTTCATTCCGTTTGGACTCCGTTTGATATTCCTTTTCTTCGAAATACTGAAACATGCAATAAAACAACAATATGGGCTGGTATGTGAAGACTCTCTCCCATTTAAGAATTTCAGATCTTGGTATTTTATTCAAACAGCAAGCAAAGCAAAATAAAATGACATTGCAAGGATAGGACGACTCAAGTGAAGAAGCAAAAACTTAGGTTCAACCGATACTAACCGATAGTTGTTGAAGAAGAATGGTGGGATGCCTACCGGGGCATCCCCAAGCTTAGATGCTTGAGACTTCTTGAAATATTATCTTGGGGTGCCTTGGGCATCCCCAAGATTGAACTTTTGTGTCTCCTTAATTCCTCTCATATCATGGTTTCTCTTCTTTTTATCAAAGGCTTCATCCACAACAAACCAATTCAAAACCTTATCATTTTCTACTGTAACATATTACTAACATTATTATTCAACATTTAATACTAAATGTCTCTGCATATTTAATACTTCTATCCTCAAATAGAATCATTAAACACGCAAACATATGCAAACAATGCAAACATAACATCAATCTGTCAAAACAGTACAGTCTGTAACGAATGCAAGATTCATCATACTTCCCTAACTCCAAAAATTATAAGCAAAATACTACACTGTAAAAGATTTATCAGATCTCAATATTCAAAAAGATTCAACATTATATCACTCTCTGACTTTTCTAGGGAATTTTTTGCAACCGCGGTAAACATTCTGTTTTCAAACAGCAACATGTATACTAGCAAAATAAGCATGGTAAAGGCTATCCTTGACATTTTTATTGAAAATATAGATGCAAAACATTATTCTAAATAACAGAAAGCAAATACTAATAAAATAAAATGACGCTTCAAGCAAAACACATATCATGTGGCGAATAAAAATATAGCTCCAAGTAAGGTTACCGATGGACGAAGACGAAAGAGGGGATGCCTTCCGGGGCATCCCCAAGCTTAGGCTCTTGGTTGTCCTTGGATATTACCTTGGGGTGCCTTGGGCATACCCAAGCTTAGGCTCTTTCCACTCCTTATTCCATAGTCCATCGAATCTTTACCCAAAACTTGAAAACTTCAACCACACAAAACTCAAAACAAAACTCGTAAGCTCCGTTAGTGTAAGAAAATAAATCACCACTTAGGCACTGTTGTGAACTAATTCTTTATTTATATTGGTGTTAAACCTACTGTATTCAAGTTCTCTATGGCTCATACCCTTACATACTAGCCATAGACTCATCAAAATAAGCAAACAACACAATGAAAACAGAATCTGTCAAAAACAGAACAGTCTGTAGTAATTTGTATCAAACGTATACTTATGGAACCCCAAAAAATGTGAAATAAATTGGTGGACTTGAGGAATTTGTCTATTGATCAACTTAAAAAAGAATCAACCTAAAAGCACTCATCTGTAAAAAATGGCAGCTAATCTCGTGAGCGCAAATGTTTCTGTTTTCTACAGCATGATCATAAAGACTTCACCCAAGTCTTCCTAAAGGTTCTACTTGGCACTTTATTTAAACAAAAGCTATAAAAAATGATTACTACATTAGCATAATCATGTCGACACACAAAAATAGTAAGGATAAATATTGGGTTGTCTCCTAACAAGCGCTTTTCTTTAATGCCTTTTTAGCTAGGCATTATGATGGAAATGATGCTCACATAAAGGATAAGAATTGAAACATAATGGGAGCATCATGAAGAATATGACTAGCACATTTAAGTCTAACCCACTTCCTATGCATAGGGATTTTGTGAGCAAATAACTTATGGGAACAATAATCAACTAGCATAGAAAGGTAAAACAAGCATAACTTCAAAATTTAAGCACATAGAGAGGAAACTTGACATTATTGCAATTCCTACAAGCATATGTTCTTCCCTCATAATAATTTTCAGTAGCATCATGAAGGAATTCAACAATATAACCAGCAACTAAAGCATTCTTTTCATGATCTACAAGCATAGAAAATTTACTACTCTCCACATAAGCAAAATTCTTTTCATTCAGAATGGTGGGAGTATCATAAGAGACTTGAACACTAAAAATTGCTTCCACATTAAAAGAGTAATGTTCAGAAAAAGGGTAATCAAAATCATGACAATTTTTATAAATATAATCATCACTACTTTTTATAGCATAAGTTTCATCACAATAATCATCATAAGTAGCAACTTCGTTCTCATCATAATCGATTGAAACCTCTTCTAAGATAGTGGAATCACTAAATAAAGTTGACACTCTTCCAAATCCACTTTCATATTCATCACAATAAGATTCAACATCCTCCAAAATAGTGGGATCACTACTTCCTAAAGTTGACACTCTTCCACAGTCACTTTTATCAATATAATCATCATAGGTAGGAGGCATGCTATCATCATAGCAACTTTGCATATCAAAACCTGGGAGGCTAAAAGTATCATCTTCATTAGACATAGCTTCCCCAAGCTTGGGCCTTTTCATATCATAAGCGTAATCATCATCAATAGTATGGATAGCACCAATAGTATATTAATTATCATCATCACAATGAGTAGTAGGAGCAACATCATTTGGGAGAGATACCTTTTTACCTTTGCTGATCCTCCTCTTCCTTTTCTTCTTCACATTATGTGTGGGTTCAACCTTCTTTATTGATGGGATTGGTTGAATAGAAAGCTCCTCCTCGTTACCTGATTCATCATAAGAAATAATAGGAGGAGATTGGGAAGTCTCTTCCCTTTCATTAGTATTCTCATCATCTTCTATTTGCTTTATTTTCTTTATGTAATTGGCAATGTAAGGATTTTCAATTCAATTCACAGCACAATACAAATAAATCTTCTCTAGATCAAAATCAAGAAATCTATCAAGATTAAACTTTGGAATACCCTCAGTTATACGTTTCATGTCTTCATACCCCAAAAGAAGACTAAGCTGTTTATGATGCTCAAGGGTAATCAAATTATCACAATTTTTGGATACGATTTGGTCATGAAACAATTTGCATTGGAAATTTAAATGACCACGTTCATTGCAAAGTTCACAAGGAGCGCGAAAAATATTGAATTTTTTAGCACAATAATCAAGACTTTCTTGCAAACTTTTAGTTTCTAAATACTTATGCCTCTTGCAATATATATCTTCTCTATTTGGTGTGTTCATGCAAACATGCACTCCACAAAAGTTGACATGCTTATAAGAGATATTTTCATCATGACTAGTGCAATCATCATGAGTACTATGGATATTCAAAGAGTTCATACTAACAACATTGCAATCATGCTCATCATTTAAAGATTTAGTGACAAACATTTTATAGATTTCTTATTCTAGCACTTGAGCACAATTTTCATTACCATCATACTCACGAAAGATATTAAAAAGACGAAGCGTATGAGACAAACTAAATTCCATTTTTTGTAGTTTTTCTTTTATAAACTAAACTAGTGATAAAACAAGAAACAAAAAGATTCGATTGCAAGATCTAAAGATATACCTTCAAGCACTCACCTCCCCGGCAATGGCGCCAGAAAAGAGCTTGATGTCTACTACACAACCTTCTTCTTGTAGACGTTGTTAGGCCTGCAAGTGCATAGGTTTGTAGGACAGTAGCAAATTTCCCTCAAGTGGATGACCTAAGGTTTATCAATCCGTAGGAGGCGTAGGATCAAGATGGTCTCTCTCAAACAACCCTGCAACTAAATAACAAAGAGTTTCTTGTGTCCCCAACACACCCAATGCAATGGTAAATTGTATAGGTGCACTAGTTCGGCGAAGAGATGGTGATACAAGTGCAATATGGATGGTAGATAAAGGTATTTGTAATCTGAAATTATAAAAACAGCAAGGTAGCGAGCGATAAAAGTGAGCGTAAACGGTATTGCAATGGTAGGAAACAAGGCCTAAGGTTCATACTTTCACTAGTGCAAGTTCTCTCAACAATAATAAGATAGATAGATCATATAACAATCCCTCAACATGCAACAAAGAGTTGTTGGGGAACGTAGTAATTTCAAAAAAATCCTACACACACGCAAGATCATGGTGATGCATAGCAATGAGAGGGGAGAGTGTGTCCACGTACCCTTGTAGACCGAAAGCGGAAGCGTTAGGACAACGTGGTTGATGTAGTCGTACGTCTTCACGGCCTGACCGATCAAGCTCCGAAACTACGGCACCTCCGAGTTCTAGCACACGTTCAGCTCGATGACGTCCCTCGAACTCTGATCTAGCCGAGTGTCAAGGGAGAGTTCCGTCAGCACGACGGCATGGTGACGATCTTGATGTTCTACCGTCGCAGGGCTTCGCCTAAGCACCGCTACAATATTATCGAGGAGGACTATGGTGGACGGGGGGCACCACACACGGCTAAGAGATAAATGATCAATTGTTGTGTCTAGAGGTGCCCCCCTACCCCCGTATATAAAGGAACCAGGGGGGAGGGGGCGGCTGGCCAGGGAGGAGGCGCGCCATGGGGAGTCCTACTCCCACCGGGAGTAGGACTCCCTCCTTTCCTTGTTGGACTTGGAGAAGGGGGAAAGAGGAGGGAGAGAGAGGAAGGAGGGGGGGCGCCCCCCTCTTCTTGTCCTATTCGGACTAGGGGGGAGGGGCGCGTGGCCCTGCCCTGGCCGCCTCTCCTCTTCTCACTAAGGCCCACTATGTCCCATTAAGCCCCCGGGGGGGGGGGGGGTCCGGTAACCCCTAGGTACTCCAGTAAAATCCCGATTTCACCCGGAACACTTCTGATATCCAAATATAGGCTTCCAATATATCAATCTTTATGTCTCGACCATTTCGAGACTCCTCGTCATGTCTGTAATCACATTCGGGACTCCGAACAAACTTCGGTACATCAAAACTCATAAACTCATAACATAACTGTCATCGAAACCTTAAGCGTGCGGACCCTACGG
This sequence comes from Triticum aestivum, assembly GCF_018294505.1. Taxonomy (NCBI): domain Eukaryota; kingdom Viridiplantae; phylum Streptophyta; class Magnoliopsida; order Poales; family Poaceae; genus Triticum; species Triticum aestivum. Next base: position 695,943,943 of record NC_057807.1, read on the forward strand.
GTTCGAGAACAATGTAGACATGACCGAGAACTGTTTCCGATCAATAACCAATAGCGGAACCTGGATGCTCATATTAGCTCCTACATATTCTACGAAGATCTTTATCGGTCAAACTGCATAACAACATACGTTGTTCCCTTTGTCATCGATATGTTACTTGCCCGAGATTTGATCGTCGATATCTCAATACCTAGTTCAATCTTGTTACCGGCAAGTCTCTTAACTTGTTCTGTAATACATCATCTTGCAACTAACTCATTAGTCACATTTCTTGCAAGGCTTATAGTGATGTGTATTACCGAGAGGGCCCAGAGATACCTCTCCGACAATCGGAGTGACAAATCCTAATCTCGAAATATGCCAACCCAACAAGTACCTTCGGAGACACCTGTAGAGCACCTTTATAATCACCCAGTTATGTTGTGACATTTGGTAGCACACAAAGTGTTCCTCCAGTAAACGGGAGTTGCATAATATCATAGTTATAGGAACATGTATAAGTCATGAAGAAAGCAACAGCAACACACTAAATGATCAAGTGCTAAGCTAACGGAATGGGTCAAGTCAATCACATCATTCTCTCAATGATGTGATCTTGTTAATCAAATGACAACTCTTTTGTCCATGGTTAGGAAACATAACCATCTTTGCTAAACGAGCTAGTCCAGTAGAGGCATACTAGTGACACTCAGTTTGTCTATGTATTCACACATGTATCATGTTTCCGGTTAATACAATTCTAGCATGAATAGTAAACATTTATCATGAAATAAGGAAATAAATAATAACTTTATTATTGCCTCTAGGGCATATTTCCTTCAGTCTCCCACTTGCACTAGAGTCAATAATCCAGATTACACAGTAATGATTCTAACACCCATGGAGCCTTGGTGCTGATCATGTTTTGCTTGTGGAAGAGGCTTAGTCAACGGGTCTGCAACATTCAGATCTGTATGTATCTTGCAAATCTCTATGGCTCCCACCTGGACTTGGTCCCGGATGGAATTGAAGTGTCTCTTGATGTGCTTGGTCCTCTTGTGAAATCTGGATTCCTTTGCCAAGGCAATTGCACCAGTATTGTCACAGAAGATCTTCATTGGTCCCGATGCACTAGGTATGACACCTAGATCGGAAATGAACTCCTTCATCCAGACTCCTTCATTTGCTGCTTCTGAAGCAGCTATGTACTCTTCTTCGCATGTAGATCCTGCTACGACGCTTTGTTTAGAACTGCACCAACTTACAGCTCCACCGTTCAATATAAACACGTATCCGTTTTGCGATTTAGAATCGTCCGGATCAGTGTCAAAGCTTGCATCGACGTAACCATTTACGACTAGCTCTTTGTCACCTCCATAAACGAGAAACATATCCTCAGTCCTTTTCAGGTATTTCAGGGTGTTCTTGACCGCTGTCTAGTGATCCACTCCTGGATTACTTTGGTACCTCCCTGCCAAACTTATTGCTAAGCATACGTCAGGTCTGGTACACAGCATTGCATACATGATAGAGTCTATGGCTGAAGCATAGGGAACATCTTTCATTTTCTCTCTATCTTCTGCTGTGGTCGGGCATTGAGTTTGACTCAACTTCACACCTTGTAAGACAGGCAAGAATCCTTTCTTTGCCTGATCCTGTTTGAACTTCTTCAAAACTTTATCAAGGTATGTGCTTTGTGAAATTCCAATTAAGCGTCTTGATCTATCTCTATAGATCTTGATGCCCAATATGTAAGCAGCTTCACCGAGGTCTTTCATTGAAAAACTTTTATTCAAGTATCCTTTATGCTATCCAGAAATTCTATATCATTTCCAATTAACAATATGTCGTCTACATATAATATCAGAAATGCTATAGAGCTCCCACTCACTTTCTTGTAAATATAGGCTTCTGCAAAAGTCTGTATAAAACCATATGCTTTGATCACACTATCGAAGCGTTTATTCCAACTCCGAGAGGCTTGCACCAGTCCATAAATGGATCGCTAGAGCTTGCACACTTTGTTAGCATCTTTTGGATCAACAAAACCTTCTGGTTGCATCATATACAACTCTTCTTCCAGATATCCATTCATGAATGCAATTTTGATATCCATTTGCCATATTTCATAATCATAAAATGCGGCAATTGCTAACATGATTCGGATAGACTTAAGCATCGCTACGGGTGAGAAAGTCTCATCGTAGTCAACCCCTTGAACTTGTCGAAAACCTTTTGCAACAAGTCGAGCTTTGTAGATAGTTACATTACCATCAATGTCAGTCTTCTTCTTGAAGATCCATTTATTCTCGATGGCTTGCTGATCATCGGGCAAGTCAACCGAAGTCCATACTTTGTTCTCTTACATGGATCCCATCTCAGATTTCATGGCCTCAAGCCATTTTGCGGAATCTGGGCTCATCATCGCTTCCTCATAGTTTGTAGGTTCGTCATGGTCAAGTAACATGACCTCCAAAATAGGATTGTCGTACCACTCTGGTGCGGATCTTATTCTGGTTGACCTACGAGGTTCGGTAGTAACTTGATCTGAAGTTTCATGATCAATATCATTAGCTTCCTCACTAATTGGTGTAGTCGTCACAGGAACTGATTTCTATGATGAATTATTTTCCAATAAGGGAGCAGGTACAGTTACCTCATCAAGTTCTACTTTCCTCCCACTCATTTCTTTCGAGAGAAGCTCCTTCTCTAGAAAGGATCCATTCTTGGTAACGAATGTCTTGCCTTCGGATCTGTGATAGAAGGTGTACCCAACAGTTTCCTTTGGGTATCCTAAGAAGACACATTTCTCCGATTTGGGTTCGAGCTTATCAGGTTGAAGTTTTTTCACATAAGCATCGCAGCCCCAAACTTTAAGAAACGACAACTTTGGTTTCTTGCCAAACCATAGTTCATAAGGCGTCGTCTCAATGGATTTTGATGGTGCCCTATTTAACATGAATGCGGCCGTCTCTAAAGCATAACCCCAAAACGATAGCGGTAAATCAGTAAGAGACATCATAGATCGCACCATATCTAGTAAAGTGCAATTACAAAGTTCGGACACACCATTACGTTGTGGTGTTCCAGGTGGCGTGAGTTGCGAAACTATTCTGCATTGTTTCAAATGTAAACCAAACTCGTAACTCAAATATTCTCCTCCGCGATCAGATCGTAGAAACTTTATTTTCTTGTTACGATTATTTTCAACTTCACTCTGAAATTCTTTGAACTTTTCAAATGTTTCATACTTATGTTTCATTAAGTAGATATACCCATATCTGCTTAAATCATCTGTGATGGTGAGAAAATAACGGTACCCGCCGCGAGCTTCAATATTCATTGGACCACATACATCAGTATGTATGATTTCCAACAGATCTGTTGCTCGCTCCATAGTTCCGGAGAACGGCGTTTTAGTCATCTTACCCATGAGGCATGGTTCGCAAGTACCAAGTGATTCCAAAAGTCCATCAGTATGGAGTTTCTTCATGTGTTTTACACCAATATGACCTAAACGGCAGTGCCACAAATAAGTTGCACTATCATTATTAACTCTGCATCTTTTGGCTTCAACATTATGAATATGTGTATCACTACTATCGAGATTCATCAAAAATAGACCACTCTTCAAGGGTGCATGACCATAAAAGATATTACTCATATAAATAGAACAACCATTATTCTTAGATTTAAATGAATAACCGTCTCGGATCAAACAAGATCCAGATATAATGTTCATGCTCAACGCTGGCACCAAATAACAATTATTCAGGTCTAAAACTAATCCCGAAGGTAGATGTAGAGGTAGCATGCCGACGGCGATCAGATCGACTTTGGAACCATTTCCCACGCGCATCGTGACCTTGTCCTTAGGCAGTGTCCGCTTAATCCATAGTCCCTGTTTTTAGATGCAAATATTAGCAACAGAACCAGTATCAAATACCCAGGTGCTACTGTGAGCTCTGGTAAGGTACACATCAATAACATGTATATCACATATACCTTTGTTCACCTTGCCATCCTTCTTATCCGCCAAATACTTGGGGCAGTTCCGCTTCTAGTGATCAGTCTGTTTGCAGTAGAAGCACTCAGTCTCAGGCTTAGGTCCAGACTTGGGTTTCTTCTCTTGAGCAGCAACTTGTTTGCTGTTCTTCTTGAAGTTCCCCTTCTTCTTCCCTTTACCCTTTTTCTTGAAACTGGTGGTCTTGTTGACCATCAACACTTGATGCTCCTTTTTGATTTCTACCTCTGCAGCCTTTAGCACTGCGAAGAGCTTGGGAATAGTCTTGGTCATCCCTTGCATATTATAGTTCATCAAAAAGCTCTTGTAGCTTGGTGGCAGTGATTGGAGAATTCTGTCAATGACGCAATCATCCGGAAGATTAACTCCCAGTTGAATCAAGTGATTGTTATACCCAGACATTTTGAATATATGCTCACTGACAGAACTATTCTCCTCCATCTTGCAGCTGTAGAATTTATTGGAGACTTCATATCTCTCAATCCGGGCATTTGCTTGAAATATTAACTTCAACTCCTAGGAACATTTCATATGCTCCATGACGTTCAAAACGTCGTTGAAGTCCCGGTTCTAAGTCGTAAAGCATGGCACACTGAACTATCGAGTAGTCATCAGCTTTGCTCTACCAAACGTTCACAATGTCCGCAATTGCATCTGCAGCAGGCCTGGCACCCAGCGGTGCTTCCAGGACGTAATTCTTCTATGCAGCAATGAGGATAATCCTCAAGTTACGGACCCAGTCTGTGTAATTGCTACCATCATATTTCAACTTAGCTTTCTCAAGGAATGCATTAAAATTCAACGGAACAACGGCACGAGCCATCTATCTACAATCAACACAGACATGCAAAATACTATCAGGTACTAAGTTCATGATAAATTCAAGTTCAATTAATCATATTACTTAAGAACTCCCACTTAAATAGACATCCCACTAATCATCTAATTGATCACGTGATCCAAATCTACTAAACCATAACCGATCATCATGTGAAACGGAGTAGTTTTCAATGGTGAACATCATTATATATGTTGATCATATCTACTATATGATTCACGCTCGACCTTTCGGTCTCAGTGTTCCGAGGCCATATCTGCGTATGCTAGGCTCGTCAAGTTTAACCTGAGTATTATGCGTGTGCAAAACTGGCTTGCACCTGTTGTAGATGGACGTAGAGCTTATCACACCCGATCATCACGTAGTGTCTGGGCACGACGAACTTTGGCAACAGTGCATACTTAGGGAGAACACTTTTATCTTGAAATTTAGTGAGAGATCATCTTATAATGCTACCGTCAATCAAAGCAAGATAAGATGCATAAAGGATAAACATCACATGCAATCAATATAAGTGATATGATATGGCCATCATTATCTTGTGCTTGTGATCTCCATCTCCGAAGCACCGTCATGATCACCATCGTCACTGGCGCGACACCTTGATCTCCATTGTAGCATCGTTATTATTTCGTCACCTATTGCTTCTACGACTATCGCTACCGCTTAGTGATAAAGTGAAGCAATTACAGGGCGATTGCATTGCATACAATAAAACGACAACCATATGGCTCCTGCCAGTTGCCGATAACTCGGTTACAAAACATGATCATCTCATACAATAAAATATAGCATCACGTCTTGATCATATCACATCACATCATGCCCTGCAAAAACAAGTTAGACGTCCTCTACTTTGTTGTTGCAAGTTTTACGTGGCTGCTACGGGCTGAGCAAGAACCGTTCTTATTATGCATCAAAACCACAACGATAGTTCTTCAAGTTAGTGCTGTTTTAACCTTCTAAAGGACCGGGCGTAGCCACACTCGGTTCAACTAAAGTTGGAGAAACTGACACCCGCCAGCCACCTGTGTGCAAATCACGTCGGTAGAACCAGTCTCGCGTAAGCGTACGCGTAATGTCGGTCCAGGCCGCTTCATCCAACAATACCGCCGAACCAAAGTATCACATGCTGGTAAGAAGTATGACTTGTATCGCCCACAACTCACTTGTGTTCTACTCATGCATATAACATCAACGCATAAAACCTGGCTCGGATGCCACTGTTGGGGAACATAGTAATTTCAAAAAAATTCCTACGCACACGCAAGATCATGGTGATGCATAGCAATGAGAGGGGAGAGTGTGTCCACGTACCCTTGTAGACCGAAAGTGGAAGCGTTAGCACAACGCGGTTGATGTAGTCGTACGTCTTCACGGACCAACCGATCAAGCACTGAAACTACGGCACCTCCGAGTTCTAGCACACGTTCAGCTCGATGACGTCCCTCGAACTCCGATCCAGCCGAGTGTCAAGGGAGAGGTCCCTCAGCACGACGGCGTGGTGAAGATCTTGATGTTCTACCGTCGCAGGGCTTCTCCTAAGCACTGCTACAATATTATCTAGGAGGACTATGGTGGAGGGGGGCACCGCACACGGCTAAGAGACCAATGATCAATTGTTGTGTCTAGAGGTGCCCCCCTGCCCCCGTATATAAAGGAGCCAGGGGGGAGGGGGCGGCCAGCCAGGGAGGAGGCGCGCCATAGGGATTCCTACTCCCACCGGGAGTAGGACTCCCTCCTTTCCTTGTTGGACTTGGAGAAGGGGGAAAGAGGAGGGAGAGAGAGGAAGGAGGGGGGGCGCGCCGCCCCCTCTCCTTGTCCTATTCGGACTAGGGGGGAGGGGTGCGCGACCCTGCCCTGGCCGCCTTTCCTATTCTCCACCAAGGCCCACTATGGCCCATTAAGCCCCCGGGGGGTTCCGGTAACCCCTCGGTACTCCGATAAAATCTCGATTTCACCCGGAACACTTCAGATATCCAAATATAGGCTTCCAATATATCAATCTTTATGTCTCGACCATTTCGAGACTCCTCGTCATGTCCGTAATCACATTCAGGACTCCGAACAAACTTCAGTACATCAAAACTCAAAAACTCATAATATAACTGTCATCGAAACCTTAAGCGTGCGGACCCTACGGGTTCGAGAACAATGTAGACATGACCGAGAACTGTTTCCGGTCAATAACCAATAGCAGAACCTGGATGCTCATATTGGCTCCTGCATATTCTACGAAGATTTTTATCGGTCAAACCGCATAACAACATACGTTGTTCCTTTGTCATGGGTATGTTACTTGCCCGAGATTTGATCGTCGGTATCTCAATACCTAGTTCAATCTCGTTGCCGGCAAGTCTCTTTACTCGTTATGTAATACATCATCTTACAACTAACTCATTAGTCACATTGCTTGCAAGGCTTATCGTGATGTGTATTACCGAGAGGGCCCAGAGATACCTCTCCGACAATCGGAGTGACAAATCATAATCTCGAAATACGCCAACCCAACAAGTACCTTCAGAGACACTTGTAGAGCACCATTATAATCACCCAGTTACATTGTGACGTTTGGTAGCACACAAAGTGTTCCTTCGGTAAACGGGAGTTGCATAATCTCATAGTCATAGGAACATGTATAAGTCATGAAGAAAGCAACAACAACATACTAAACAATCAAGTGCTAAGCTAACGGAATGGGTCATGTCAATCACATTATTCTCTCAATGATGTGATCCCATTAATCAAATGACAACTCTTTTGTCCATGGTTAGGAAACATAACCTTCTTTGATAAACGAGCTAGTCAAGTAGAGGCATACTAGTGACACTCAGTTTGTCTATGTATTCACACATGTATCATTTCCGGTTAATACAATTCTAGCATGAATAATAAACATTTATCATGAAATAAGGAAATAATAATAACTTTATTATTGCCTCTAGGGCATATTTCCTTCAAGAGTCACTCCAAAGACACTAATAGCGGAGAACGAACGAAGAGATTATGGTAGGGTACGAAACCACCCAAAGCTATTCTTTCGGATCAATCTATTCAAGAGTTCGTACTAGAATAACAACTTAAGACACAAATCAACCAAAACCCTAATGTCACCTAGATACTCCATTGTCACCTCAAGTATCCGTGGGCGTGATTATATGATATGCATCACACAATCTCATATTCATCTATTCAACCAACACAAAGTACTTCAAAGAGTGCCCCAAAGTTTCTACCGGAGAGTCAAGAACGTGTGCCAACCCCTATGCATAGGTTCATGGGCGGAACCCGCAAGTTGGTCACCAAAACATACATCAAGTGGCACATGATATCCCATTGTCACCACATATAAGCACGGCAAGACATACATCAAGTGTTCTCATAAAAGACTCAATCCGATAAGATAACTTCAAAGGGAAAACTCAATTCATCACAAGAGAGTGGAGGGGGAGAAACATCATAAGATCCAACTACAATAGCAAAGCTCGGGATACAATCAAGATCGTGCCATAGAGGGAACACGAGAAGAGAACACGCGAGAGAGAGATCTAACACATAGCTACTGGTACATACCCTCAGCCTCGAGGGTGAACTACTCCCTCCTCGTCATGGATAGTGCCGGGATGATGAAGATGGCCACCGGTGAAGCATCCCCCCTCCGGCAGGGTGCCGGGAAGGGCTGCCGAGAGGTTTCTGGTGGCTACAGAGGCTTGCGGCGGTGGAACTCCCGATCTATCTTGATATTTGATGTTTTTAGGGTACGTAGGCTTATATAGGCGAAAGAAGTCGGTTGGGAGGTGCTCGAGGGGCCCACGAGACAGGGGGCGCGCCCAGTAGGGGGGCGCCCTCCTATCTCCTGGCCTTCTCGAGGGTCTTCTGACGTGAACTCCAAGTCTCCTAGGTGATATTCTTCCAAAAAATCACGTTGCCGAAGGTTTCATTCCGTTTGGACTCCGTTTGATATTCCTTTTCTTCGAAATACTGAAACAGGCAATAAAACAGCAATATGGGCTGGGCCTCCGGTTAATAGGTTAGTCCAAAAGTAATATAAAAGTGTATAATAAAGCCCATAATTATTCAAAACAGATAATATAATAGCATGAATGCTTCATAAATTATAGATACGTTGGAGACGTATCAGTGGGCGTGCCGAGCCGCACCCTTGAGGCCGTCCTTGACCACATCGAGACCGGCAACACTCAGCGCCCGTCGTTCTCACGCCATCGTGGCAGCTCCTGGACGCCGCGGCGAATGGAGCCGGGGACGTCCTCCTCATCAGGCTCCGGCTCGCCGGCTCTCCGCCTCGTCAAGCTGGAGCCGGAGGAGGAGACGCCATTACGTCACCGTACTCGCAGTGGTGCCCTCATCATCAACGAGGGCGCCCGCCCCTCCCCGCGCTCTCTCCGCCTGGTCCAGCCGAATACCGAGCCGGGGCTGATCCCCGTGAAGCCGGAGCACACGGAGATGGCCGCCGCCGACGAGGCTCCCTCAAGTTGGCGAGGGACGACTACGTCCGTGAGCGGGTGCTCCACCAGCGCCGGGCATACGCGGAGCTCCAGGACCGATGCCAGGCCGCCCGCCGCGCGCGCGGGCACGAGGATGGCGGCGTCGTCGTCCTCGACGGCGACGAAGAGGATGAGGCCGGTTCGTCCAACCCCGCGCGGGTCGGCGACCCTGGCCAGGGTTCCAGTAGGGACGACGGTGGCTACAGAGGGGCGCGCGACGACGACGACGACGATGGCGGCGGCGGCGAGTACACCCGTTTCTACAAGCTCCTCGGCATGTAGAAGGCAGGAGGCGACCGCGGCGTTTGCATGTTTAGGCGTAGTTCTAGGCGTAGTTTAGGAGTACTTTGCATGTTTGTACAAATTTCTATGAATATCGCCGAGTTTGTGCCAGGTCGCCGAGTTTGCATGAAAATTCGCCGAGCTTGTGCGATTCTAGCGGGCGGCCTGGGGGCGACGACTGGGACCGCAATCACCTCCAACGCGCCAACAAACGTCGGTTCACCCCCAGGCGGCTCTTTTTCAGCGTCCTGGGGGCGAACGGCTGGAAATGCTCTAAGTTCGGGCATAGTGGTGCGGTCTTAGCAATGTCACTTAGGATAATTGTGGAGTTTCGAGGAGAGATAAATAAGAATACCTTGTCTTCGCTAAAAGTGATCTCTTGGTAATAAAGTAAGACAATTCTACCTATTGTAAAAGATGGTGTATATGATAAGGCTGTCTTAGATTGTACATGCTCACAGTTGTTGTAACACTTTGTAAGGTCCTCGGGAATAATCAATAAAGTGGCCGTATGCATCTTCCAGATGCAGAGGCCGGGGGTCATCCTCCTTTTTCTAAAAAAAAAACAGTGAGTATGTTTTGATTGCGTCGACTCATCTATCCAGACAATTAACCAAACAAGCAATGTTTATGTTTTTCGAGACCACGCACATGCAGAGAGACAGGTGAAAACGACATGGTAGAAAATTAGCATTTGCTTATGTATGCACGATCGAGAGTGCATTGAGTTAACTAGCGAAATGGAAAGGCCTAGCACTACGCAAGCATCATACATGATAGATCATCCAGGCTTTATTTTTCATCATCGAATCCATTGCCTGCATCAAAGAGGGCTGATCTCATCGTCCATGCATGCTCTAATAACTAGTAAAGATTTCTTCAAGCTTAAGAAGATCGAAAGTCAACATATAGAAAATAATAATCAATTAATCTGTACATGAATTGCTGCCTTGTTCATCACAGTACAACTAACAAACATCTTGCTTCTTTATCACCACATAGATCAAAGCTGGACTAGCAAGTAGACCATTGAGCTACACTAGCTTCTATATCCTGAAACATCTCCTGGCTGCAGATGTCGCGGTCTTCCATGGTAGGGCATGCCACAGCCGTGTCGTCGCAGAAGCGGAGCAGCTCATCCAACGTGCACCGGAAGGCGTCGTCTTCATCCTCTGCAGCGCCAGTGCCTTCTTGGACTTTGCCGTCGAGGTTGCCGGGGAAGAACCCCTGCGCCACCACAGCGTCGTGGAGCTCGGGAAAATCTTGAAGCATGTCGTCGGTGAAGAACCCGCCTGGATCCACGCTGCCGTCGTCCACTGCTCCGCGCGGCAACATCGTCTCGCCTTCGTCGGACATGAACCAGCGCCCATACTTGTGAAGCATCCCGGGTTGTTGGACGATGGGCGGTTCCTGGAGGCGTGGGTTTGGGGACGTGGAGCATCCGGGTGCTGGACGTCGGCGGCCTTCCTTTTCTTGGAACCAGGAGCATTGATTACCTCGTCGTATGTGGTCTCGCTCCTGTGACGAGACACGCAGACCTTGCAGAGCACCAGGTCGTCTTGCTTGTCATCGCTGTACTCGTTCATGCACCAGCCGATCCTCTCTTTCTCTCCCGGCAACTTCTTGATGTAGCTGAGGTTTCGTCTATGGCCTACGAGTTTACCACACTTGCATGCATTACCAACACTTGCTCACACTTGGAAAATCGGAAGCTAATCTCGTGCGGTGCTTTCCACACTTGCATGCATTGCCACCCCGGCCGATCCGCGCCTCCGAGATTAAGGATATCAACTTCATCTCTTTTGTGCGGATAGCAACTTCATCGTTTCATCTCTCCCTGCTAGTTTAACTCATTTCAAATGCTCTAGAAGGCAGAGTGGTTTGTGGGTTTTACTTGAGGACTGTATGTGGGAGTTCTTTTGATTTAGATGCATAATTTGAGCTCAAATTAACTTCTTACAGTCTGCACATGTGTAGGGTGCCGTCCCCGTCCCCGTCGTCACGACATTGATCGCCCTCGTCGATTTCGTCGCCGGCACCACCGTGGTGAACCTCTTGTTCTTATCTTCTTTTTAAAAGAAAAAAAAAATCTTACTTGCATGATTTAGATAGCTATGTGTATGATTTTCTTACTTTTATTATTGTTTGTTATAATATAGTGTCATGGTTTTGGTATCGCCCCGGCGCTCTCGTCCGGTCTATGATTCGGATGTGATAATTACCTTTATAACTATTTGTTTCATTTAGTGTTTATGAACAATTATGCCGACCAACTTGATATAGATGTCCTTATTTAGGAGGTATGTGAACCGGAAATTCCAACCGACCCTCTTGTTTGAGAGGTTAAATTTAGTTAAAAAGAAAACAATTATTTGAAAGAAAAATTGAAAATAATTGAAGATGAGAAGATGAAATTGGAGTTGCATGTTGCTGGATGTCATCGATGATCACAAGATCCAGATGGATGTAATGCGCTCGAAGATTAGAAAATATGCCATTAATAATGAGGCTTGGTACCATCATGTTGTTTGATCAATTGTTATTTTAGTTGCGATTTTGATCGCATTTGTTGTTCCATTTAAATGTTTTACATAGTTGTATGTTAATTTCAATGAGACCTATGTATGAAGCAGAGTGGTTTGTGGGTTTTACTTGAGGACTGTATGTGGGAGTTCTTTTGATTTAGATGCATAATTTGAGCTCAAATTAACTTCTTAGAGTCTGCACATGTGTAGGGTGCCGTCCCCGTCCCCGTCGTCACCGACGTTGATCGCCCTCGTCGATTTCGTCGCCGGCACCACCGTGGTGAACCTCTTGTTCTTATCTTCTTTTTAAAAGAAAAAAAAATCTTACTACTTCGCCGTCTTGCTGTATCAAGAAGGCGAGGACGTCACCGAGCTGAATGATACGTCCATTTTGCATCATGCTTTTATATCGATATTTATTGCATTATGGGCTGTTATTACACGTTATGTCACAATAATTATGCCTATTCTCTCTTATTTTACAAGGTTTGCATGAAGAAGGAGAATGCCGGTAGCTGGAATTCTAGACTGGAAAAGGAGTAAATATTAGAGACCTATTCTGCACAACTCCAAAAGTTTTGAAATTCCACGGAAGTTATTTTTGGAATTAATACAAAATACTAAGCGAAGAAAATACCAGAGGGGGCTACCCACCGTCCATGAGGGTGGGGGGCGCGCCCCCTGCCTCGTGGGCCACCTGGCAGGCCTCCGATGCCCATCTTTGGCTATATGAAGTCTTTCACCCTGGAAAAAAAAAATCAAAAGCAAGCTTTCGGGACGAAACACCGCCGCCGCGAGGCGGAACCTTGGTGGAACCAATCTAGGGCTCCGGCGAAGCTGCTCTGCCGGGAAAACATCCCTTCGGGAGGGGGAAATCATCACCATCGTCATCACCATCGATCCTCTCATCGGGAGGGGGTCAATCTCCATCTACATCTTCACCAGCACCATCTCCTCTCAAACCCTAGTTCATCTCTTGTCTCCGATCTTTGTCTCAAAGCCTCAGATTGGTACCTGTGAGTTGCTAGTAGTGTTGATTGCTCCTTGTAGTTGATGCTAGTTGGTTATTCGGTGGAAGATTCTATGTTCAGATCCTTAATGCATATTAATACCCCTCTGATTGTGAATATGAATATGATTTCTGAGTAGTTACGTTTGTTCCTGAGGACATGGGAGAAGTCTTTCAACAAGTAGTCATGTGAATTTGGTATTCGTTCGATATTTTGATGAGATGTATGTTGTCTTTTCTCTAGTGGTGTTATGTGAACGTTGACTACATGACACTTCATCATTGTTTGTGCCTAGAGTAAGGCATTGGGAAGTAATAAGTAGATGATGGGTTGCTAGAGTGACAGAAGCTTAAACCATAGTTTATGAGTTGCTTCGTAAGGGGCTGATTTGGATCCATATGTTTCATGCTACGTGTAGGTTTACCTTAATACTTCTTTTGTACTTGCGGATGCTTGCAATAGGAGTTAACCGTAAGTGGGATGCTTGTCCAAGAAAAGACAGTACCCAAGCACCGGTCCACCCACATACCAAATTATTAAAGTAACGAACGCGAATCATATGAGCGTGATGAAAACTAGGTTGACGATAATTCCCATGTCTCCTCGGGAGCGTTTTCCTTCATATAAGAATTTGTCCAGGCTTGTCCTTTGCTACAAAAAGGATTGGGCCACCTTGCTGCACCTTATTTACTTGTTACCCGTTACGAATTACCTTATCACAAAACTATATGTTACCGATAATTTCAGTGTTCGTAGAGAATACCTTACTGAAAACCGCTTGTCATTTTCTTCTGCTCCTTGTTTGGTTCGACACTCTTACTGAAAGTGGCACGACTGTGCCTCTCGCGGAAGTAAATATGTGCTTCCACGAGAACTAAATACGTGCCTCTCATAGAATGGAAAAAAAAGAAAATATTTTTTTTTGGTTCGAGAGAGACTACTATGTCTCTCAGGGAAGCAAATTCATACCTCTCGCGTAACGAAAAAGGAGATATTTTTTCCGGTTTCAAGAGACATGATTGTGCCTCTTAAGGTCGTTTCCCCTAGTTTTCAAGAGGCACGACTCGTGAAAGCAAATCCGTGTCATTCGGTATATTTTTTTCCGTTTTCAAAAGGCACAAATGTGCCTCTCATGAAAGGAAAAAAGAAAGAAAACATGTTTTTCCGTATAATTTTTTGGGTCCAAAACTAAGAAAGACCGGAAGAAACCGAAAAGCAGAAAGAACCAAAAAAATTATCTAAAAAGTCAAAAATGCGCGTGAAAATATAATAAATAAATAAAATTTAAAGGTAGCGTCCAGAGAGCAACACGTGACGGCGGCTGAGAGCATGCCACTTGGCGCGCTCTCAGCCCAACCCAGATGACCTTTATGGGGCCCCCAGTGGAGTACTTTGTTAGTTGCTCGCGGCAAGAAGGGAAAAAGGACGCCCCTATATCTAAGCTCCTATTTGCCGCGTGAGTCGGTGGCAAACAATGCCAGCGCACCACCTCTCCTCCCGTGCGCGCCTATTGCACCGGCACATGAGTGGGCCTGCATGCTCCAGTTTTTCTACTTTTTTTTTAGCTTTTTGATTTTTTCCTTCTCTAAAATAATTCCAAATTTAAAACAATTTCCATATTTCAAAGAAAGAGAACTTTCGAAATATGTTCCCGAAAAAATAAGATGTTCATATTTTAAAGAATGAACATGATTTTGAAAAAAAAATGTTGCGTATTGAAAAAAATTCGTGAATTCCAAAAATATTCATTAATTTTAATCATTGATTCAAAAAATGTTCACCGATTCAAAAGTTGGTTTCAAAAATCTGCGTGTTGATGGACAAAATTTAAATCAATGAACAATTTTCTTAATCTGATGAACACATTTTGAATCCGAGAACATTATGAAAATACAACGAACATTTCTTGAATATTGATGAACATTTTTTTCAAATACAAGAACATTTTTGGATATGATGAATTGTTTTTTAGTTCGATGAACAAATTTGAATTTTTAATTTTTTTGAATATGTTGAACATATTAGAAAAGTTCCATGAACATTTTAAAAATATGATGGCCAAATTTTGATTGCGATAAACAAAAATTGAATGTTTTCCTAAAACCGAAAAGGAGCAAATATGGCTCGGCCCACTTGTTCGCACGGGGGAGCATGGGCGTTCGCGTATTCCGCTCGCGCGCGACCTATGCACTAAATATGAGAACCCATCTTCATCGAGTTGACCTTCCGACTCGCTAAAGGCGCGAGCGAGATGGCAGCCCACGAGTGCCGCAGGCCGAAGCCTTTTTTTTTTGGTTTATTTTTGTTTTTGTTTATAATTTAAAATATTAACACTCAACAATTTTTTTTGAAAATGTTGAACAAGTCTTTAAAAATATTGATGAAGCATTCAGAAAAATGTTGAACATGTGTAGAAAAAATGTTGGTCGGGTATTAAATGAATTTCTTTACCGTGTATATAAAAATGCTAATCATGCATTTTGAATAAAATGTCGAATATATATTCGAAAAATGATGATGAAGCATTTGGAAAAAGTTATGTGTGTCTGGCTTCGGGTACATGGGCAACAGCCGCAACTCCGGCTTCTGCGGCTCCTCTTCGTCGGCCTCCGCCTCCGCGTCAAGTTCGGCGAAAAGCGTGCCGGTCGCCACCCGTTCCTATCGAATGAACTGTCGGTATGCCTCGACATAGGCCTCATCCTAGATGGACTCCAGAATTGCCTGTTGTTGCGCCATCTCTGCTGCTCGGGCGCTCGTGAACTCCACCATGGCGTCCTCCATGTCCAGTCGGCGAGAGCTCCTCTTGCGGCTACTCTACGCCGTCCTCCTCCGGAGCCTCCGTGTACTCCTCCGGGCCCACCACTTCCATAGGAATCGGCTGATGCTCCTCTTCCTCCTCCTCCAGCTCCGGCGAGTCCGAGGCAGGCCGACTACGACGTTAGCATAGCATACGTCTTGTTATTTCGGGCCATGGTGAAGCTAGACGGCGAGGGAAGAGTAGGGTGAAGAGGAAGAGACGTGGATGGGCTCGGGCTGGTGGCACGGAGAGGGAGCAAGTGGACGTGGCTAGGGCTTGGGGACGCCGCTATGCATGTTTTCTATATTTTTGCTGCTCGAGAAAAAATAATGAGTTTTCGATTCTTTTGGATGGTGGGGCTGTTATCGACTCATCTATCTAGATAATTAACCAAACAATCAATCTTTATGCTTTTCGAGACCATGCTTTAGTGTTGACACTATATTCCATATCCCCAAGACCGAAATCGGAGAGTGGGAAGCTAGTATTATCATGGTCATCCATGTTTGAGTGTGAGAAATATGTGGGCTGGATAGCCCTATTTATAGGAAAAAATTAGCCATTTTTCGGAAAAATTTAACCCGCTAATGGTCCAATTTTCGAATATATGAATTTTTTAAAAATAATACCCGAACCCTATCCTAAACCGCTCTAAACCGACCATAACCCCCCTAAAGGCCTAAACCCCTCCCAACGGTCGCATACTCGCCTGGGTGGCTGGGTCCACTCGAGCGGCCGAGCAAGCCTCCCGTTCCCCCATCGATCGAGGAGCCGGGCGGCTGGGCCGCACAGCCCGCGCTCCCCCTGTCGGCCTGTCACCTCTCCTGCCCGTTCCCCCGATTCCCCTCCCGTCACGTGAGCGAGGGCAGCGACAGCGAGTCAGCGAGCGAGAGCGACCCAGGTGCATGCGACAGGA
>NC_057807.1:695961002-695962593 GCF_018294505.1 Triticum aestivum
CGTGCCGCGTGCCGGGTCGTGCCACGTGCCGGCCCAAGGGTAGTCGTGCTGCGGGCTAGCACGCAGGCTGAGGGTGGCGTCCTAGGAACGGCCGACTGTGTGTTGCATGCCTGGCACGACACGATTAGCCCGTGCCGGGCATGGCCCGTCACGTGCCATGCCACCGTGCTGCCGGGCCGGCCCGTAAAAAAACGGCCCATTTGGCAAGATATACTCTGGTGTGCGCAGTGACCAGAAGCCAAATCAGCAGCACTCTTTGCAAAGGTACCTCGGATTCTCAAAATTTAAAATAAAATGCAAATGTGACTCCCACCTTTTTACGTAGGTTTTGGAAAGTGACATGGGTCCAAATCTCGGACCGTTTTCATGAGATTTGGACCATTTTCATTGTTGGATTCCTCGCTCGAGATCTTTTAAACTAGATTCCATGTTGATAGGTTTTGACAAACTTTTTTTTCACAATGAAAAGCGGACGAAAAAACCGAACGGAAAGCTTGTTTTTTTCTTTACGAAAGAGGCATGACTGTGCCTCTCGCGGAAATAAATCCGTGCTTCCATGAGAACTAAATATGTGCCTCTCATAGAATGGAAAGAAAAAGAAAACAAATATATTTGGTTTTGAGAGAGACTACTATGTCTCTCGCGGAAGCAAATTCATACCTCTCGCGTAACCAAAAAGGAGATATTTTTTCCAGTTTCAAGAGGCATGACTGTGCCTCTCATTGTTTTTTTTATTTCCAAGAGGCACGACTATGCCTCTCGTGATAGCAAATCCGTGTTATTCGCGCAAGAAAAAAGTGAAATTTCGAAAAATGTTCCAGAAATAATAAGATATTCATAGTTTGAAGAATGCTCACGATTTTGAAGAAACATGTTTGTGTGTTGAAAAAAATTCGTGAATTCAAAAAATGTTCACCGATTCAAAAGGTGATTTCAAAAATCTGCATGTTGTTGGACGAAATTGAAGTTCAATGAACATTTTTTAATCTAATGAACAAATTTTGAACTCGAGAACATTATTTGAATTCAATGAACAATTTTTGAGTTCAATGAACAAATTTGAATTTTATTTTTTGAATGTGTTGAACATATTATAAAAGTTTCATGAACATTTTTAAAATATGATGACCAAATTTTGATTGCGATAAACAAAACTTGAATGTTTTCCTAAAACCAGAAAGGTGCAAATATGGGTCGGCCCACTTGTTCACACGGGGGAGCATGTGGCGTGTGCGTGTTCCCGCGCGCACATCCTATGTGCTGAATAGGAGAACCCATCTTCAGCGAGTCGATCTTCCGACTCGCTGAAGGGGCGAGCGAGAGTGGCACTATTCTGATCCCAGAATCAGAATAGTTATTTGGATCACGATGGCCTATATAAGGCCGAACAGGTGTTCCTAAGATCTAAGGGTAGCGCCAGACCGGCCCATTACCACGTTCTCGAACGGCCTAACATTCCACCCACGAACTTCCTGTACTCCCCCCGTCCTCCTCCTACGCCCCCCACCGACAACCTCCTCCCGTGGCCCCGCCGCCGGCCTCCTCCCGTGGCCCCGCCGCCTGCCTCCTCCCGTGGCGCCGCCACCTACCT
>NC_057807.1:695963032-696006895 GCF_018294505.1 Triticum aestivum
TGTGTGAACTTATCAAACTACTGGTACAGGTCCAGTGATGCATCGCTGTAGCTCTTGAGGGTCGACGGTGTCGTTGCGGTGCGTTTGGCTTCGCAATGCCCCGCGCTGCCTCCACCTCTAGTCACTTCAATTTAGTTCAACCTGCCCAGCCTCATCAGCTCGGTTGTTTGGGTTTTGAAGAACAAACGGAGTTGGCTGAAAATTTATGCTACTACCGACACCCACAGATAAAGATAAGTATACCACTGATTCTGAACTTCTAACTGAATCTGAACTTCTACCTGTTTGCCACAACGGTAGGCAAGCAAGAAAGCAGAGTACAAAAAAACAGAGAATTGGGGATAGGCAATGGCAGCGGGCAGAACTCAGAAGATATACATGTTGGGTTCAGTTTATAGTCTAGTCAAACGAGAACGTACAACGTTGAAACGGCCAGCTACTTGACGAACAACTGAAATTTTCCCAGGGCCAACTCGTCAAAGAGCCGCGGAATGAGCTCCCCCGTGGTAGCTAACTTTTATTTTTTTTCATCCTTTACACTCTATGGGCGCGATTTGAGTCGTTAGTATGCAAAAAAAGGGTGAACATGTGTTAGGCCATAGGCCCTTTTCGTTTTTATCTCTCGTACTTCCTGAACATGCTAGATGCAGAGTGCGTGGTTGTCTGAACTGTTGGTTTGATTTTCTATGAAATGGAACCCGGGGGGCAGAAACTCCCCGGATGATCTAATTTTTTTTACTGAGACTGCAAAAGCAACCATATTAAAAGCAGAGAACATCTGCGGCAGTGAGAGGATGAAAGAACGTGTGTGGTGGAGAATAACTCCACGGCATTTGCATTATACCCATTTCTCTTTTCAAAAGTAGATGTTCGTCTTCAAGTGTTTTATAAATAAAATCGATCCATCTTTAAGATGGTTGGAGCTAGAAAAAGAAGAAGAAAGAAGTGCTCCTGTGGGTTATTTATGCTTGTATGTGCAAAATCATGTCGGCAAAATTTCAACTACTTGTGTATGTAC
The DNA here is from genome assembly GCF_018294505.1 of Triticum aestivum. NCBI lineage: Eukaryota > Viridiplantae > Streptophyta > Magnoliopsida > Poales > Poaceae > Triticum > Triticum aestivum. Next base: position 695,964,051 of record NC_057807.1, read on the forward strand.
GTGCATAACGTGCGAAACATTTTTTGCCCACCGACTAGTCGTGCTAATGAGTTTGTTTGTCCTGCTTTATATTTGTCGAAATTTAACACACCGAATTTTGGAAGGTTCAAATTAAAACAACACATGGTTCGATATTTATACAAAATATGGGATTTTAAAAACAAAAACAAGAATTTCAAATTAAAAAAATGGAGTAGTTTGAAGTATACAAAAAACTGAAAATATTCTTGTTTCCCGCAAAATTAAAGTGTGAAGTTCAATTTATTTTGAAAAATGGTACGATGTTTACATAAAAATCTTTTTTTTTCTTTTCAAAGAAGAAAACAAAAAGTTCATATTAAAAAGTAGAGAAGTTCAATGATTATAAAAAACTAGGATTTTTATCCGTTAAAATACCCTAGAAGTTCAAATCTAAAAAACGGAGCACTTTGATGATATAAAAAATTCAGATTTTCCTCTTTATTAAAGTATGAAAACAAGAAGTTCATTTTTTAAATCGAGCAGTACAAAATTCATAAAAAGGATTTTCACCGTTTTTAATAAAAAAACTATAGAAGCTCATATTTAAATAACGGGCCTGTTCAATATTTATTAGAAAACTAGGAATTTTTCCATTACTACAAGGAAATAAATGAAGAAGTCCAAATTACGAAAATAGGGAAGTTCGATATTTATAAAAATCTTTGCTTTTCCTTGTAACTAAAGTATAAAAATGAAGAAGCTCAAATTAAAATAAAGGAGCTGTTCGATGTATATAGAAAACTCAAATCCTTTCCGCCTCTAGGAAAAATGAAAGCAAGAAGTTCAATTTTAATAAAATTGTATGAATCTAAAACCATATTTTTTTCTTCGGAGAATAAAACTATTAATGTTTTAGGAATTATGGGTAAAAAAGCAAAAAGAGAAGTTCAAAGTGAAAACAACCGGCGAGTCAACTACTACATGGAATGTGTTTCATATATATAAGAAAAAAAGAATAAAAAGACAAAGTCTAAAAAGACTTTAGCTAGAAGTTCACGTGTTTCGGTCCACGAAGTTCAAAAATTCTTGTAAAGGAGGTTCACTGTGTATTTACTTGTGCAAAAACACACAAAAATGTTGTTTCTAGAGTTTTAAAAGTATAGAAAAATAAAAGCTTAAACAATTTTAAATAACCGAGAAGTTCAATTTTTAGTACAAAACCAAGATGATCAAGTTACAAAAAAATCTAAAATAAGAAGTTCAAATTAAAAAGACGAAGAAGTTCAATGCTTGTTACAAACCCAAAGAAGGTAATAACAAATGCATCTCAAACAATGTTACAAAAAAGATTTTCTCTGTTAAAATAAACCTAGAAGCTCAAATTTAAAAACGGAGCGGCTAGGTGTCTATCAGAAAGTAGGTTTTTTTTAGTTACTAAAAGAAATAAAACCAGAAAGTCCATATTAAAAATATGGAGAAGTTTGATGATTATAGAAAACTCAGATTTTTCTCGTTATTAAAGAATGAAAACAAGAAGTTCAAAAATAAAATAACAGGAAGTTCAACTATTAAAAATAGAGTGCTTCAAAATTCATAAAAAAAGGATTAAGAAAAATAGATTAAAAATTCATAAAAAAACTCAAATATTTTCACGTAACCGAGAGAAGTTCAGGTTGATACCTGATAGATGTTCATGTATTACATGTTGTGCATTTTGTATTAAAAATAATAAAAAAGCAAAGGCTAAATTTTTGTTTTTATAAGTTCAAGTCCTTCGTCAGAGAAAGTTAAAAATTTTATTGTGAGAGTGATTTGTACAAAAGCAATATTATTTGTGTAACACTGACGAATAGATCAGAAAATTAAAAACGAAAATACGTCGCAGAAGTTCAACGTGAAAACAAAACGAAGTTCAACTACTATAGTGAATGAATTTAGGATAAAAAACTTTTAAAATCGTCGCGAGTATGAAAAAGCGATCAACACGGGAAAGTTGCGTGTTCACAGCAGCTTTCCACTGGTATATCACTTGGTCAATTCCGGTGAGTGGATGGAGAGCTACGAGCAGTGGATGAAGAGCTACGAGCAAGAAAAGCACGTGAAAAAACAGAGTGAAGTTCAGGTACACGCACCGAGAAGTTCAGGTTCTTCACGCGGTGCATTTTCGAAGAATCTGTTTCGCGGTAGAGGCAGAACGAATGATCCCGCCGTTTTCGGAATTACTTGAAAACAGCTAGGAATCAGAGAAACCCATCAACATGAAGAAGTTTTGCATTTTCTGTAGATTTTCAACGGTATATTATTTGCCCAATTCCGATAAAGTTTGTAGAAATTACGGCAAAAATACATTTTTCACCATTTTCGAAACTGACTTAAAACCGTAAAGAATTGGGAGAAACAATACATACCAAAAAGTTTCTAAATTACAACGCCATATCATTTGCTACATTCAGACACACGGCTAAAAAATTAGTTTGAAAATACGAACTCGGTAGGACTTGGACCATTTTCTAAATTACTCTTAAACCATTCAAAATTAGAAAAAAGCTTTTCAAGATGAAAAAGTAGCGCATTTTCATAAGCTTTCCAACGCCATATCATATGCCTCCATTGGATTAGCCGTTTAGAAATGACATCGAAAAAACGAACTCAGCTGTTCGGTTTACGAAATTTTACATTTTTTCAAATTACTCTTTAACTATAGGGAATTAGAAAAAACTTTCAACATGTGGAAGGAGCAGTTTTGCAGCATCTTTCCAACGCCATTTTATATGCCTCATTCCGATAAACAGTTTAGAAATGCGATCGAAATTACGATTTACGTTTTTTGTGTGAAGAAAAAACGGTTTTCAAAACTGCTCTTAAACCGCTTAAATTTTGTGGAAAATTTAACTTGGGTCATGATATTCGTGTCCATAGCTTTCCAACGGTATATAGCAAGCCCTATTTGGGCAATGTTGTGGGAAGTTCAACCTAGCACAGGGGGAAGTTCAGGTCGAACAACTCCGGCAGTAAAATCGCAAAAAACGCGAGTTCTTCACGACCCGAGCGCAAAATCCGCCTATGAGCGAGATTCCTGTCTAAAACGAGTATTTAGTTGCTAAAAATCGTTTGAAGATTACACTTACATCACATGCAACATGACTAACCAGAAAAACTCGCGGTAGAAGGCACGATTGCGAAGATAGACCGAAGGTCGGGTTCGTACAGAGAGAAGTTCAGGCGCGTTACTCAGGCAGTTCAGGTTGTGATCACAATATTATTCTGATCCCATGAAAATGTTGATGAAGCATTCAGAAGAATGTTGAACGTGTGTAGAAAAATTGTTTATCATGTATTAAAAATGAATTTTCTTTACCATGTATATAAAAAATGCTAATCATGCATTTCAATAAAATGTTGAATAAGTATCTGAAAAATGATAATCAAGCATTTGGAAAATGTTATATGTGTTTGGCTCCGGGTACATGGGCAACAGTCACAAACTCCGGCTCCTGCGGCTCCTCCGCGTCGGCCTCCGCCTCCGCATCAAGTTCGGCGAAAAGCGTGCCGGTCGCCGCCCGTTCCTATCGATTGAACTATCGATATGCCTCGACATAGGCCTCATCCTGGATGGACTCTAGTATTGCCTGTTGCTGCGCCATCTCTGCTGCTCAGGCGCCTGCAAACTCCGCCATGGCGTCCTCCATGTCGAAGCCTGCGGTCGGCGCCAGCTACTCCGCATTGTCCTCCTCCGGAGACCCCATGTAGTCCTCCAGATCCACCACTTCCATAGGAATTCGCTGATGCCCCTCTTCCTCCTCCTCCATCTCATTCTTCTCCTCAAGCTCCGGCGAGTCCAAAGGCAGGTCGGCTATGATGCGGGCGGCGCGCCTCGGCCGGATCTCCTCTTGAATCTGGAACCGGTGCTCACCTCTTGTTTTGCTGGGCCATAGGGAAGCTACACGGTGAGGGATGAGTGGGGCTGAGAGGGAGAGACATGGATGGGCTCGGGCCGGTGGCGCGGAGAGGGAGCAAGTGGATGTGGCTAGGGCTTGGGGACGCCGCTATGCATATTGTCTATATTTTTGCTACTCTGGAAAATTAATGAGTTTTCGGTTCTTTTGGATCGTGGAGCTGTTATCGACTTTGACGTGGGGTTTACTCCCATGACCTACCCAACTCACACTGTATAGACATACTGACATCTACCCTACCCGCTACCACAACATATGGTTTTGCACCGTTACAGAACATTGCGCCGACATGCAATTCTCCTTCATCCCTCTTTCCGGTGTGCACCACGAGAGGGACAACAGGCCTACAAAACAAACGCACTACCGAGGTGCAACTGCTATATATCATTTATACCGAGCACTAGCTTGCGCTCGCCTGCAGAACAACCGAGAAGGATCACGACCCTATGTGCACATACGATGGGGTGGTTTTATTTCCATCTCAGGGAATGGACGGCTCTCTTTCTGCCCCCACCCTATTTTCTCGCTTATGGTTTTATCTTTCCTAGTTTCCGCGAGGTTTTTGTATCTTGTTTCTTCTGGGTTATGTTTTGTATTAAGTTATTTCTTTACTTATTTTTATTATTCCATCCTTTTCCTGTGACCCTCTTTTCTTGTGTTTGTTGTTCTTCTCTTCTTCTCTTCTTTTTCCAATTTATTATATTTTTACTTTTCTTTTGATTATTCATTTATTTTCCTTTTTTCATTTAAAATCAACATTGCACATGACCTTTTAAATTGCACAATGTATGGTTTTTTATATACGGTGACCATTTTTATAACACACAATGAATTGTCTTTGCTATATTTTGATTTTCTTAAATACACGATAACATTTTCAGTTGTGTTTTTGTTAAATGTGCAAAATGATGCCTTACGGGCTGCACAGTTAGGGCGCCACCGACACGCTTCCCGCCCGCTCCCGCCACGCGTCGCCCGGCATGCAAGCTCACCGCCCTCCGCATTGGCCATAAAAGCCGGCCTCCCCACCGGTGGACGCCACAATCAGCAAAGCTCGCCGTCCCTCCCCCTCAGAGAGCAACTCTCCTCCCTCTTCCCCGCCGACGAGCAATGGCTGAGAGGTACCCGGCGACTCCGCGGTGGGGAACGGCTTCGGCCGACGCCATCTCCACGACGAGGCACGCCTCCTCTATGAGATCGACTATCCGGTGCCGCGACCATGCGGGCGTCGGGCTCATGGAAGCTCAGTGCCGGCGGCGTCCCGGTATCACCGGTGCCCGAAGGGGCTGCATGGCGGGCCGAGATCGGCCGCATCCTCTCGTCGCTGCCGGAGGAGCAGCGGAACGAGCCGAGGTACGCCGTCGACAGCCAAACGTTGTGGAGGATGTTCTTCGAGCGTCGCCGCGCGGAGCAGATCGCCTCCGCCAACGGCACCATCCCCCGCGGCCGCCTCAACGCCAACGGGCGGCGTGAGTGGTGGGCGTGCCGGGCCGCACCCTCGAGGCCGTCCTCGACCACATCGAGACCGGCAACACGCCGCGCCTCGAGTACCCGCCGCGCCCGTCGTTCTCACGCCACCATGGCAGCTCCTGGACGCCGCGGCGAATGGAGCCGGGGACGTCCTCCTAGTTAGGCTCCGGCTTGGCGGCTCTCCGCCTCGTCAAGCCGGAGCCGGAGGAGGAGACAATGCTACGTCGCCGCACCCGCAGCGGCGCCCTCGTCATCAACGAGGGCGCCCGCCCCTCCCCGCACTCTCTCCGCCTGGTCCGGCCGGAGACCGAGCAGGGGCTACTCCCTGTGAAGCCGGAGCACGCGGAGATGGCCGCCGCCGACGAGACCGCCCTCAAGTGGGTGAGGGACGACTATGTCCGCGAGCAGGTGCTCCACCAGCGCCGGGCATACGCGGAGCTCTAGGCCTCTTGGTAATATGATAAGGCTGTCTTGGATTGTACATGCTCACAGCGAGTATGATAAGGTAAATAAGAATACCTTGTCTTCGCTAAAAGATGATCTCTTGGTAATAAGATAAGACAATTCTACCTATCGTAAAAGATGGTGTATATGATAAGGCTGTCTTAGATTGTACATGCTCACAGCAAGTATGTTTTGATTGCATCGACTCATCTATCTAGATAATTAACCACGCACATGCAGAGAGACATGTGAAAACGACATGGTAGAAAATTAGCATTTGCTTATGTATGCACGATCGAGAGTGCATTGAGTTAACTAGCGAAATGGAAAGGCCTAGCACTACGCGTGCATCATACATGATAGATCATCCAGGCTTTATTTTTCATCATCGAATCCATTGCCCTGCATCAAAGAGGGCTGATCTCATCGTCCATGCATGCTCTATTAACTACTAGTAAAGATTTCTTCAAGCTTCAAAAAGATCGAAAATCAACATAAAAATAATAAAATCAATTAATCTGCACATGAATTGCTGCCTTGTTCATCACAGTACAATTAGAAACATCTTGCTTCTTAATCACCACATACATCAAAGCTAGACTAGCAAGTAGACCATTGAGCTACACTAGCTTCTATATCCTGAAACATCTCCTGGCTGCAGATGTCGCGGTCTTCCATGGTACATTCTTCGGCCATCACATGGTAGGGCATGCCACAGCCGTGTCGTCGCAGAAGCGCAGCAGCTCATCCAACGTGCACCGGAAGGCGTCGTCTTCATCCTCTGCAGCGCCAGTGCCTTCTTGGACTTTGCCGTCGAGGTTGCCGGGGAAGAACCCATGCGCCACCACAGCGTCGTGGAGCTCGGGAAAATCTTGAAGCATGTCGCCGGTGAAGAACCCGCCTGGATCCACGCTGCCGTCGTCCACTGCTCCGGGCGGCAACATCGTCTCGCCTTCGTCGGACATGAACCAGCGCCCATACTCGTGAAGCATCCCGGGTTGTTGGACGATCGGCGGTTCCTGGCGGCGTGGGGTTTGGGGACGGTGCTGGACGTCGGCGGCCTTCCTTTTCCTGGAACCGGGAGCATTGATTACCTCGTCGTATGTGGTTTCGCTCCTGTGACGAGACACGCAGACCTTGCAGAGCACCAGGTCGTCTTGCTTGTCGTCGGCGTGGAGGCTGTACTCGGCCATGCACCATCCGATCCTGATCTTTTCTTTCTCTCCTGGCAACTTCTTGACGTAGCTGAGGTTTCGTCTATGGCCTACGAGTTTACCTTGGTTGTCTAGCACGGGGATCCCGCCCTTCTCCGAGTGCCAACAGTAACCCTCGCCGGCGGCGGCCACGGCGCGCTTCCGCCTCCCGCGGCCGCGGCCGCATTTGGTCTTGTGACGACTGGCCGGGGTGAAGAAGTACCACACACCCCCTTTCCCATCGCCCTTGTCCGTTCCTTTCGCATGTTGATACATCTCGACGAGGTCGCCGGGGGCGGCGGAGTAGGCGTCGGCCTCGTGGATGAGGCGGCCGGCGAAGAAGACCTCCGGTCCGGCGGCGATCCGTGGGCGGAGGAACTTGGTGATCAGCTCGTGCTCGGCTGGGTCGAAGGCGTAGCCGGCGGGAGGATCCGGCTTGCCGGCGGCGCACGTACAGTACGAGATGGATCAAGTAGCTAGGTATGTACGTGTAACCCTGAACTCGCTAGCTGCTTGCCTTGCCTGGGTACGTACCTAGCTTATATAGATGGATCGACAGCGAGCCCGCCCGGGATTCAGTTTCCTTGACCGGTCATACGTACGTGTCCTAAGCAATCCGTACATAAAATGGGTTAGTACAGCAATCCGTACATAAAATGGATTAGTGCAGCACGCCCCATGATGCTTCGTCGCTGCACCGTCGTTGGTCCATTGCAGCTCGCGTCGCTGCACCTTGCCGCTCGGTAATACTCCATCGCAGCACCGACGACCCCGACGTTGCTCCATTGCTGCACCACGCCACCCGATGATGCTCCATCGCAGCAGCACTGAAGGCCGCGGACAGTGTGCTACGGCGCCGTACGACGGTCTCTGCGATATCCGACAGAAATAGTTCGTGTTAAAAAAGTGCTTACTCGTTTCAAAATCTCTAATACATCTGAAAATTGTTTGAATATTCTAAATAAAATGTTCTTGTACTTTCAAATAGGATTTACCTATTTAAAAATATTCATTTAGTTCATAAAAAAAATCTTGTACTCAAAAAGAAATTTCATGTATTTACAAAGATTTATATATATTTCAGAATATGTCCCTGTAGTTATTAAAGTATTCTCACATTTAAAAATATATTCACATAATTTTGGAAAATAATCATTTATGACGTAAAACATAAAATACACTTGAAATTTGTTATCCTATATTTGAGAAAATCCTCATCATATACAAAATAAAGTTCATTGTGTTAAAAAATATACATCGTTTATTGAAAATGTGTACATTGTTTCCCGCAAAAAAATAAAGAAAATGTGTACATTGTGTGTTTGAAAAAGTCATGTGTAATGTTATGTTCTAATGGAATAAGTAAAATAAGTAAGAAGAAAATCACAGAGAATAAAGAAAGAGAAAAATGTGGAAAAACAACAACAACAACAACAACAACAACAACAACAACAACAACAACAACAACAAAGAGGGGGAATAAACAAAGAGGCAAAGATAATACAAATATATCAAGAAAAAATGGAATGCAGAAACCCCCCCACAAGAAACCAGTTGAAATCAAGAAAAAAGATAATATCATGAACAAAAACCAGGAAGAAAAACAAAGAAGAGAGCCATGTGTTCAAGGAACCTAAAAGTAACCAGCACATCACATGTGCATATCGGGCCATGGTCCTTCTTAGGTGTTCTACAGGCGAGCTCTAGCTAATGCTCGGTCCAAGCGATATATATCATTTGCCACCCCAAAACACGTCTAGTAAAAGGGTTTCTCAAGAACGTTGGACAAATGTGTCGCAACCCACCCTGATATCTCACCTTCTATATACTCCCTCCGTCCCATAATATAAGACGTTTTTTAGCACTAGTGACTCCCTCCGTCTCATAATATAAGACTTTTTTTGCACTACACTAGTGTCAAAAAATATCTTACATTACGGGACGGAGGGAGTATATTATAGAAAAAAACAAAACTTTTTTTTACATGTTTAACCCTAAAACCGTATGAAAAGATAGTTATTGGCCAACCTTGGCCTAAAAACGTGGATCTGCCGCTGGTTATTAAGCTAGCAATGCCTACTAAGGCACTCATTCTATTATTAAGCGTAAATTAAATACTTGAGTAATTACTGGCACAAATGCCTGTGCGTTGCAACGAGAGAGAAGAAAAATCAACTTCCCTAATGCAATGGCTCAAGCACCCATCCGCCTCCTCCCACCACCCACTGCGAGACATTATAACATCAACAAACTCTTCGAAATCATCCACGCTGCCATGAAAAGATATGTTGCGCAAAAACATAAACGTGAAAAATATTTTGTAAAGTGTACTGAAGGTGACTCACGGAAATATCTTTCTGGTTGCGAGTATGTCTTCACATCTTTCACAATGTTAATTCCTTTTTAGTACAATGTATTTTTTTTAACTACAGAGGCAACACAAATTTCCATGAACCAGCGTTGGCTTTGTTTAGGGATTGTGTGTAGCGTAGCATTATTTGTGTCCAATGATAATAGGAGCTATGTACAAAACTCCTTTATCCCTGACTAATATAATAGAGAAAATATGGAGTTTGTGTCACACACAACAGGGACTCCGAGCCGACTCTTTGTACTTTGGTGACAGGCGGAAAAATATACAAAACCTGCACCTCATGCCACTATGTGCCATCTTCTATATACAAGTCCGACAGAGGTCACAAATAAGATGTCTCTCATCCCTAGTAACATTGTGAAATTAAGTTGTTTCACTAAAAGTAAGAATACAAATGTCTAGATTCTTTTTTTTTCTACGAGAAAATTTGTCAAACTTGCAAAAGCTGTTAGGTTTTCTTGCTTTTTGCAAGTTAATGTTACTTGTGTCAGGTGTGTTGATGATCTGAAAACTACGGCTCCTATGACACGAAGATATAGAACTTGCTTCAAGTATGAAGAAAACTTATGTCTAACTTGGAGAACATGTTTACATCGGGAGAAAGAGTTGACGCACATATATTATTAGACAGAAGCATCACCCTTACGTTATAAATCAATCATTGGATGCGAGTCTACAGCCCTGTTCCAATGTGTTGAAACCTGATATATCTGTATTTATTACCGACTGATTCTCCTATTATCTCTAGCCTTGTATAGTTGATTTCTAGAGATATTGTAGAGGTTAATTGGCTTGTCACGCAAGACACCACCTGTATATATTGTAACAAACTCCGATGAATACAATTGAGTTGCATCCTATAGTCTTCTACATGGTATCAGTTTTCTACCAATCTCATCACTTCCGCCCTAGGCCGCCGCCACGTCTCACGCCACCGCCTCCTCTCTCCCTGCCGCCGCCGCCGCTTTCTCCCCACACTAGTAGAAAACAGGGCTTTGGTCACACCTCCCTGTACACATTAGTCTCGGTTGTATCACGAACCGGGACTAATGTGAGCATTAGTCCCGATTCGAGCGGCTAAGACATCGGGAAGGTATTAGTCTCGGTTCAAATAGGACCTTTAGTCCCGGTTTGAGACAAGAACCAGGACTAAAGGGTGCGGTGCCCTTTAGTCCCGGTTCGTTTCTCAAACCGGGACTAAAGGTCTAACCTTTAGTCTCGGTTTGAGACACGAACCGGGACTAAAGGGTGCGATGCCCTTTAGTCCCGGTTCGTATCTCAAACCGGGACTGAAGGTCCCATTTTCAAACTCACTTTTAGCAATAGATTAATGATATGGCAAGCACAACGTTGATGCATTAAAAAGGATGCAACATATATGGAGAATATAGGAGTCAGGGTATTCATTGCACTCGTGTTGGCGGAAGCATTATCCAAAGTTATTGAGAAAACCTTGTCGGCAAGATTAAAATCATTCACAACTTTGAGTACAACTTGAGCAATGTTTAGACCACTATGTGCTACATCAATTAATTCAAATCCCGTGACTCTTTTTTGTAGATGCCAATGTTCGTTAACATAATGAGTTACCACACTAATGTAGTCTTGCTTTGCCCGACCAATCCAGATATCAGATGTTATCGACACTGAAAAAGTGCACGTAGAAATTCTTCTTTTATTTCTCTTTACCAGTTTTGTATAGCTTTTTAATATCCCTATTTGTAGTTTGTCTAGAAACTGGTCTATAATTAGGATTATGATAAGTTTGAATATATTCTACGAAACCATCAGATTCACCAAAACCTAGTGGTAAATCATTAGAAGCAATAAGACGACATAGACCTTCTCCATAAACATTAGCATCGTAGGTGAAATTGCGTACTGTACCGTCAGGGTTGAAGGAGAGTTGCGTTTGCACAGCTGCCGAGCTCGACACGCTCTTTTCATCCGCCTTGGCGTGGCTTTCCACATGCCTCTTCAGGTGGCCGGTTCCTCCCTTGGCTTCTCCGGTATACTCCTTCTTGCACCTTTTGCACCTTGCAACCACCTTCCGGCCACCGGCCACCATGGTTATTTATTCATCGAATGATTCTCAAACCACGAAGTTTCTACGACGACCTCTTTGCTTTACACCCATGGTTGTGGAGGAACCCGTCCCACTACTCGAATTGGTGTGACCTTCGGCTTCGGTACTGGGATCGGTATGGGATTCGAGAGTGTGATGATCGGTATAGGCATGTTGCTCGGGTGGGGGCATGGTATAGGCATGTTGCTCGGGTGTGGCCATGGTAATTGGATCGGTGCTACTAGGGTAGACACTATATTCCATATCCCCAAGACCGAAATCGGAGAGTGGGAAGCTAGTATTGTCATGGTCATCCATGTTTGAGCGTGAGAAATATGTGGGCTGGACAGCCCTATGTATAGGAAAAAATTGGCCATTTTTCGGACAAATTTAACCCTCTAACGGTCAAATTTTCGAATATATGAATTTTCTAAAAAATTTACCCAAACCCTATCCTAAACAGCTCTAAAACCACAATAACCTCCCCCTAAAGGCCTAAACCCCTCCCAACAGTCGCATACTCGCCTGGGTTGCTGGGTCGACTCGGGCAATCGAGCGAGCCCCCCCGCTCCCCCATCAATCAAGGAGCTGGGCGGCTGGGCCCGCCAGCACCCGCCCTCCCAGTCGGCCTGTCCCCTCTCCTGCCTGTTCCCCCGATTCCCCTCCCGTCCCGTGAGCGAGGGCAGCGACAGCGAGTCAGCGAGCGAGAGCGACCCAGACGCGCGCAACAGGATTCCCACCGCTCCCCCAACGATATAGTCGGGCCTATCGGGTCGTGCCATGCCAGGCTGGCACGGAGGCTGAGGGTGGCGGCCCAGGCACGGCCCACTGCGTGCTGCATGCCTGGCACGACATGATTAGCCCGTGCCTGGCCTGGCCCATCGCGTGCTGTGCCGGGCCTGCTGCCGGGCCGACCTGAAAAGAATGGCCCGCATGGCCAGATATACTCTGGTTTGCGCAGCGGCCAGAAGCCAAATCAGCAACACTCTTTGCAAAGGTACCTCGAATTCTCAAAATTTAAAATAAATGGTAAATGTCACTCCCAACTTTTTAGGTAGGTTTTGAAAAGTGACATGGGTCCAAATCTCGGACCGTTTTCATGAGATTTGGACCAATTTCATTGTTGGATTCCTTTCGTCGAGATCTTTTAAACTAGATTCCATGTTGATAGGTTTTGACAAACTTTCTTTTCACAAAGAAAAACGTACGAAAAACCAGACAAAAAACCAAACAGAAAGCATGTTTTTTTCTTTACGGAAGAAGCATGACTGTGCCTCTCGTAGAAGTAAATCCGTGCTTCCACGAGAACTAAATATGTGCCTCCCATAGAATGGAAAGAAAAAGAAAACAAAAATATTTGGTTTCGAGAGAGACTACCATGTCTCGCACGGAAGCAAATTCATACCTCTCGCTTAACGAAAAAGGAGATATTTTTTCCGGTTCAAGAGGCATGACTGTGCCTCTCATTGTCATTTTTTCCAATTTCCATGAGGTACAACTGTGCCTCTCTTGAAAGCAAATCCGTGTTTTTCGCGCAAGGAAAAAATGAATATTTTTTTCCGTTTTTAAGAGGCACGACTGTGTCTCTCATGGAAGAAAAATAAATAAAGAAAACATGTTTTTGCACCAATTTTTGGGTCCAAAACTAAGAAAAACCGGTGGGAAACCGAAAAGCCGAAAGAAGCAAAAAGTCATCTAAAAAGCAGAAAATGCGTGCGAAAAAAATTGAGGGTAGCGCCCAGAGAGCGACATGTGACGACGGCTAAGAGCATGGTACTTGGCGCGCTCTCAGCCCACCCAAGGTGACCCTTGTGGGGCTCCCGAAGGAGTACTTCGCTAGTTGCTCGCTGGGAGAAGGCGAAAAGGGCGCACCTATAAATTTATCTAATTCACATCTAGATGTTTTTTAAGAATGTCACATCTAAACTCCCACAAATATATAATGCAGCAACAAGAAGCAAAAAAAAAACTAGGATAAAAAAAAGACCACAAACAGAGTACACATCAAGTTAGATGTGATCTAGATATGTCCTAGATAGACCCCACACCTATATCTTGCTTCTGGGAGCTCCTATTTGGCGCGTTAGGCGTTGGCGTACATGCCAGCGCACCACCTCTTGTATCGCCTGCCCCTATTAGACCGGCCAATGAGCGGGGTTGTACGCCCCAGTTTTTCTATTTCATCTTTTTAGCTTTTAGCCTTTTTCTATTTTTAATTTTTGTTCTTAAGATAATTCCAAATTTAAAACAGTTCGATATTTTAAAAAAGTGAAATTTCGAAAAATGTACCAGAAATAATAAGATGTTCATAGTTTGAAGAATGCTCACGATTTTGAAAAAACATGTTTGTGTATTGAAAAAAATTGGTGAATTAAAAAAATATCCATTAATTTCACAAAAATATTCATTGATTCAAAAAATGTTTACCGATTCAAAAGGTGATTTCAATAATCTGCGTGTTGATGGACAAAATTTAAATTGAATGAACATTTTTTAATCTGATGAACAAATTTTGTACTCGAGAACATTATTTTAATTCAATGAAAATTTTTTGAGTTCGATGAACGAATTTGAGTTTTATTTTTTTGAATATGTTGAACATATTATAAAAGTTTCATGAACATTTTGAAAATATGATGACCAAATTTTATTGTGATAAACAAAAATTGAATATTTTTCTAAAACCGGAAAGGAGCAAATATGGGTCGGCCCGCTTGTTCACACAGGGGAGCATGTGCCGTGCGCGTGTTCCCCGCGCGTGCGCCCTATGTGCTGAATAGGAGAACCCATCTTCGGCGAGTTGATCTTCCGACTCGCTGAAGGGGCGAGCAAGATGGGCCAGCCCACACGCGCTGCGGCCGAAGCCTTTTTTGTTTTTTTACTTTTGTATTTTTGTTTACAATTTAATATATATATATATATATATATATATATATAATACAAAAAGCATTTGGAAATTGTTGAACAAGTATTTAAAAATGTTGATGAAGCATTCAGAAAAATGTTGAACGTGTGTAGAAAAATTGTTGATCATGTATTAAAAATGAATTTTCTTTACCATGTATATAAAAAATGCTAATCATGCATTTGAATAAAATGTTGAATAAGTATCTGAAAAATGATAATCAAGCATTTGGAAAATGTTATATGTGTTTGGCTCCTCGGCGTCAAGTTCGGCGAAAAGCGTGCCGGTCGCCGCCCGTTCCTATCGAATAAACTGTCGGTATGCCTCGACATAGGCCTCATCCTGGATGGACTCTAGTATTGCCTGTTGCTGTGCCATCTCTGCTGCTCGGGCGCCCGCAAATTCCGCCATGGCGTTCTTCATGTCGAAGCCCGCAGTCGGTGCCAGCTCCTCCTACAACTATTCTGTGATGTCCTCCTTCGGCGACCCCGTATACTCCTCCGGATCCACCACTTCCATAGGATCTGGAACCAGTGCTCACGTCCTCCAGCCCCGGCGAGTCCAAAGGCAGGTCGGCTATGATGCGGGCGGCGCGTCTCGGCCGTATCTCCTCCTGAATCTGGAACCAGTGCTCACGTCTTGTTTTGTTGGGCCATGGCGAAGCTATACAGTGAGGGAAGAGTGGGGCAGAGGGGGAGAGACATGGATGGGCTTGGGCCGGTGGATCGGAGAGGGAGCAAGTGGATGTGGCTAGGGCTTGGGGTCGTCGCTATGCATGTTGTCTATATTTTTGCTACTCTGGAAAACTTTTGCTACTCAGGAAAATTAATGAGTTTTCGACTTTTTGGATCGTGCAGCTGTTACCGACTTTGAACGTGGGGTTTACTCCGATGACCTACCCGACTCACACTATATAGACATGCTGACATCTACCCTACCCGCTACCACAACATATGGTTTTGCACCGTTACAGAACATTGCGCCGACACGCAATTCTCCTTCATCCCTCCTTCCGGTGTGTACCACAAGAGGGACAACAGGCTTACAAAACAAACACACTACCGAGGGGCAACTGCTATATATCATTTATACCGAGCACTAGCTTGCGCTCGGCTGCAGAACAACCGAGAAGGATCACGATCCTATGTGCACATACAATGGGGTGGTTTTCTTTCCAGTTCAGGGAATGGGCGACTCTCTTTCTGGCCCCCACCCTGTTTTTTCGCTTATGGTTTTATCTTTCCTTGTTTCCACGAGGTTTTCGTATCTTGTTTTTTCTGGGTTATGTTCTGTATTAAATTATTTCTTTACTTACTTTCATTATTTCATCCATTTCCTGTTACCCTCTTTTCTTGTGTTTGTTCTTCTTTTTTTTCCAATTTATTATATTTTTACTTTTCTTTTGATTATTTATTTACTTTCCTTTTTTCATTTAAAATGAACATTGCACATGACCTTTTAAATTGCAAAATGTATGGTTTTTTATATACGGTGACCATTTTTATAACACACAACCAACTGTCTTTGCTATATTTTGTTTTTCTTAAATACACGATAACATTTTCAGGTGTGTTTTTGTTAAATGTGCAAAATGAAAATTTGACCTATCATAGTTTAGAGTTTTGTTCTATAATAAAACAAAATAAACACAAGCAGAGATATATAGTCGTAGCTAGGAAAGGTAGTGACCGCTTGCTATAGGTGATACATAGCACAATCCATGCCGAGAACCATATAATTAGGATTATTAATTATAGAGAAGTTTTAATCAAGATTATTTTCAACATGGACACATATGCATGGGTAATCAGATGTGAAGAAGGTGATGCACATATGGTATATGTCCTAAGAGCATCTCCAGCCACGCCCCCCAACAGGCCGCCCCAGCCGATTTTTTGCCGCCGGCGCCCAAAAAACGGCCCAGTCGAGCCCCAAGACCCAGTTTTCACTGGTTTGGGCCGAAACTGGCGCCGGCGGACCCAGGCCGAACTCGACGTGCTGGCGGGCGCCTGGGGGCGCCGGGGAAAGTAATTTTGGCTCGAATGGGGATGGGCCCGCCTAGTCAGCGAGACGCAGCTTCGTCGTCCTCATCGCCTTGGTTCCTGCGGGAATCAATGCCAAGACTGCGGCGCTGCCGCGCCGGCCAGCCTCCATTGATGCCTCACGGGCAGCGCAATGAAGGCGCCACCGACGCGCGTCCCACCCGCTCCCACCATGCGCCGCCCGACATGCAAGCTCACCGCCCCCTGCTTTGGCTATAAAAGCCGGCCTCCCCGCCGGTGGACGCCACAATCAGCAAAGCTCGCCTTCCCTCTCCCTCAGAGATCAACTCTCCCCCCTCTTCCCCGCTGACGAGCAATGACTGAGAGGTACCCCGACGACTCCGCAGCGGCGAACGGTTTCGGCTGACGCCATCTCCACGAGGACGAGGCACACCTCCTCTACGAGACCGACTATCCGGCGCCCCAGCCATGCTGGCGCGGGGCTCATGGAAGCTCACCACCGGCGGCGTCACGGTACCGCTGGTGCCCGAATGGGCTGCATCCGCTCGTCGCTGCCGGAGGAGCAGCGGAACGAGCCGAGGTACGCCGTCGACAGCCACACGTTATGGGAGATGTTCTTCGAGCGTCGCCGCGCGGAGCAGATCGCCTCCGCCAACGGCACCATCCCCCGCGGCTGCCTTAACGCCGACGGGCGGCGCGAGTGGTGGGTGATGTCTACTACACAATGTTCTTCTTGTAGACGTTGTTGGGCCTGCAAGTGCACAGATTTGTAGGACAGTAGCAAATTTCCCTCAAGTGGATGACCTAAGGTTTATCAATCCGCAGGAGGCGTAGGATCAAGATGGTCTCTCTCAAACAACCCTGCAACCAAATAACAAAGAGTCCCTTGTGCCCCCAACACACCCAATACAATGGTAAATTGTATAGGTGCACTAGTTCGGCAAAGAGATGGTGATACAAGTGCAATATGGATGGTGGATAAAGGTATTTGTAATCTGAAATTATAAAAACAGCAAGGTAGCGAGTGATAAAAGTGAGCGTAAACGGTATTGCAATGGTAGGAAACAAGGCCTAAGGTTCATACTTTCACTAGTGCAAGTTCTCTCAACAATAATAACATAGATAGATCATATAACAATCCCTCAACATGCAACAAAGAGTCACTACAAAGACACTAATAGCGGAGAACGAACGAAGAGATTATGTTAGGGTACGAAACCACCTCAAAGCTATTCTTTTGGATCAATCTATTCAAGAGTTCGTACTAGAATAACACCTTAAGACACAAATCAACCAAAACCCTAATGTCACCTAGATACTCCATTGTCACCTCAAGTATCCGTGGGCATGATTATACGATATGCATCACACAATCTCAGATTCATCTATTCAACCAACACAAAGTACTTCAAAGAGTGCCCCAAAGTTTCTACCAGAGAGTTAAGAACGTGTGCCAACCCCTATGCATAGGTTCATGGGCGGAACCCGCAAGTTGGTCACCGAAACATACATCAAGTGGCACATGATATCCCATTGTCACCACAGATAAGCACGGCAAGACATATATCAAGTGTTCTCATAAAAGACTCAATCCGATAAGATAACTTCAAAGGGAAAACTCAATTCATCACAAGAGAGTAGAGGGGGAGAAACATGATAAGATCCAAGTACAATAGCAAAGCTCGGGATACATCAAGATCATGCCATAGAGGGAACACGAGAGAGAACACAAGAGAGAGAGAGAGAGAGAGAGAGAGAGAGAGAGATCAAACACATAGCTACTGGTACATACCCTCAGCCTCGAGGGTGAACTACTCCCTCCTCGTCATGGATAGCACCGAGATGATGAAGATGGCCACCGGCCGGTGAAGGATCCCCCCTCCGGCAGGGTGCCGGGAAGGGCTCCCGAGAGGTTTCTGGTGGCTACAGAGGCTTGCGGCGGCGGAACTCCCGATCTATCTTGATATTCGATGTTTTTAGGGTACGTAGGCTTATATAGGCGAAAGAAGTCGGTCGGGAGGTGCTCAAGGGGCCCACGAGACAGGGGGGCGCGCCCAGTAGGGGGGGGGGACCCTCCTATCTCCTGGCCTCCTTGAGGGTCTTCTGACATGAACTCCAAGTCTCCTGGGTGATATTCTTCCAAAAAATCACGTTGCCGAAGGTTTCATTCCGTTTGGACTCCGTTTGATATTCCTTTTCTTCGAAATACTGAAACATGCAATAAAACAACAATATGGGCTGGTATGTGAAGACTCTCTCCCATTTAAGAATTTCAGATCTTGGTATTTTATTCAAACAGCAAGCAAAGCAAAATAAAATGACATTGCAAGGATAGGACGACTCAAGTGAAGAAGCAAAAACTTAGGTTCAACCGATACTAACCGATAGTTGTTGAAGAAGAATGGTGGGATGCCTACCGGGGCATCCCCAAGCTTAGATGCTTGAGACTTCTTGAAATATTATCTTGGGGTGCCTTGGGCATCCCCAAGATTGAACTTTTGTGTCTCCTTAATTCCTCTCATATCATGGTTTCTCTTCTTTTTATCAAAGGCTTCATCCACAACAAACTCAACAAGAACTCGTGAGATAGGTTAGTATAAACCTATTCAAAACCTTATCATTTTCTACTGTAACATATTACTAACATTATTATTCAACATTTAATACTAAATGTCTCTGCATATTTAATACTCCTATCCTCAAATAGAATCATTAAACATGCAAACATATGCAAACAATGCAAACATAACATCAATCTGTCAAAACAGTACAGTCTGTAACGAATGCAAGATTCATCACACTTCCCTAACTCCAAAAATTATAAGCAAAATACTACACTGTAAAAGATTTATCAGAGCTCAATATTCAAAAAGATTCAACATTATATCACTCTCTGACTTTTCTAGGGAATTTTTTGCAACCGCGGTAAACATTCTGTTTTCAAACAGCAACATGTATACTAGCAAAATAAGCATGGTAAAGGCTATCCTTGACATTTTTATTGAAAATATAGATGCAAAACATTATTCTAAATAACAGAAAGCAAATACTAATAAAATAAAATGACGCTTCAAGCAAAACACATATCATGTGGCGAATAAAAATATAGCTCCAAGTAAGGTTACCGATGGACGAAGACGAAAGAGGGGATGCCTTCCGGGGCATCCCCAAGCTTAGGCTCTTGGTTGTCCTTGGATATTACCTTGGGGTGCCTTGGGCATACCCAAGCTTAGGCTCTTTCCACTCCTTATTCCATAGTCCATCGAATCTTTACCCAAAACTTGAAAACTTCAACCACACAAAACTCAAAACAAAACTCGTAAGCTCCGTTAGTGTAAGAAAATAAATCACCACTTAGGCACTGTTGTGAACTAATTCTTTATTTATATTGGTGTTAAACCTACTGTATTCCAAGTTCTCTATGGCTCATACCCTTACATACTAGCCATAGACTCATCAAAATAAGCAAACAACACAATGAAAACAGAATCTGTCAAAAACAGAACAGTCTGTAGTAATTTGTATCAAACGTATACTTATGGAACCCCAAAAAATGTGAAATAAATTGGTGGACTTGAGGAATTTGTCTATTGATCAACTTAAAAAAGAATCAACCTAAAAGCACTCATCTGTAAAAAATGGCAGCTAATCTCGTGAGCGCAAATGTTTCTGTTTTCTACAGCATGATCATAAAGACTTCACCCAAGTCTTCCTAAAGGTTCTACTTGGCACTTTATTTAAACAAAAGCTATAAAAAATGATTACTACATTAGCATAATCATGTCGACACACAAAAATAGTAAGGATAAATATTGGGTTGTCTCCTAACAAGCGCTTTTCTTTAATGCCTTTTTAGCTAGGCATTATGATGGAAATGATGCTCACATAAAGGATAAGAATTGAAACATAATGGGAGCATCATGAAGAATATGACTAGCACATTTAAGTCTAACCCACTTCCTATGCATAGGGATTTTGTGAGCAAATAACTTATGGGAACAATAATCAACTAGCATAGAAAGGTAAAACAAGCATAACTTCAAAATTTAAGCACATAGAGAGGAAACTTGACATTATTGCAATTCCTACAAGCATATGTTCTTCCCTCATAATAATTTTCAGTAGCATCATGAAGGAATTCAACAATATAACCAGCAACTAAAGCATTCTTTTCATGATCTACAAGCATAGAAAATTTACTACTCTCCACATAAGCAAAATTCTTTTCATTCAGAATGGTGGGAGTATCATAAGAGACTTGAACACTAAAAATTGCTTCCACATTAAAAGAGTAATGTTCAGAAAAAGGGTAATCAAAATCATGACAAGTTTTATAAATATAATCATCACTACTTTTTATAGCATAAGTTTCATCACAATAATCATCATAAGTAGTAACTTCGTTCTCATCATAATCGATTGAAACCTCTTCTAAGATAGTGGAATCACTAAATAAAGTTGACACTCTTCCAAATCCACTTTCATATTCATCACAATAAGATTCAACATCCTCCAAAATAGTGGGATCACTACTTCCTAAAGTTGACACTCTTCCACAGTCACTTTTATCAATATAATCATCATAGGTAGGAGGCATGCTATCATCATAGCAACTTTGCATATCAAAACCTGGGAGGCTAAAAGTATCATCTTCATTAGACATAGCTTCCCCAAGCTTGGGCCTTTTCATATCATAAGCGTAATCATCATCAATAGTATGGATAGCACCAATAGTATATTAATTATCATCATCACAATGAGTAGTAGGAGCAACATCATTTGGGAGAGATACCTTTTTACCTTTGCTGATCTTCCTCTTCCTTTTCTTCTTCACATTATGTGTGGGTTCAACCTTCTTTATTGATGGGATTGGTTGAATAGAAAGCTCCTCCTCGTTACCTGATTCATCATAAGAAATAATAGGAGGAGATTGGGAAGTCTCTTCCCTTTCATTAGTATTCTCATCATCTTCTATTTGCTTTCTTTTCTTTATGTAATTGGCAATGTAAGGATTTTCAATTCAATTCACAGCACAATACAAATAAATCTTCTCTAGATCAAAATCAAGAAATCTATCAAGATTAAACTTTGGAATACCCTCAGTTATACGTTTCATGTCTTCATACCCCAAAAGAAGACTAAGCTGTTTATGATGCTCAAGGGTAATCAAATTATCACAATTTTTGGATACGATTTGGTCATGAAACAATTTGCATTGGAAATTTAAATGACCACGTTCATTGCAAAGTTCACAAGGAGCGCGAAAAATATTGAATTTTTTAGCACAATAATCAAGACTTTCTTGCAACCTTTTAGTTTCTAAATACTTATGCCTCTTGCAATATATATCTTCTCTATTTGGTGTGTTCATGCAAACATGCACTCCACAAAAGTTGACATGCTTATAAGAGATATTTTCATCATGACTAGTGCAATCATCATGAGTACTATGGATATTCAAAGAGTTCATACTAACAACATTGCAATCATGCTCATCATTCAAAGATTTAGTGACAAACATTTTATAGATTTCTTATTCTAGCACTTGAGCACAATTTTCATTACCATCATACTCACGAAAGATATTAAAAAGACGAAGCGTATGAGACAAACTAAATTCCATTTTTTGTAGTTTTTCTTTTATAAACTAA
This sequence comes from Triticum aestivum, assembly GCF_018294505.1. NCBI lineage: Eukaryota > Viridiplantae > Streptophyta > Magnoliopsida > Poales > Poaceae > Triticum > Triticum aestivum. The sequence continues at coordinate 695,986,073 of NC_057807.1, forward strand.
ACTAGTGATAAAACAAGAAACAAAAAGATTCGATTGCAAGATCTAAAGATATACCTTCAAGCACTCACCTCCCCGGCAATGGCGCCAGAAAAGAGCTTGATGTCTACTACACAACCTTCTTCTTGTAGACGTTGTTAGGCCTGCAAGTGCATAGGTTTGTAGGACAGTAGCAAATTTCCCTCAAGTGGATGACCTAAGGTTTATCAATCCGTAGGAGGCGTAGGATGAAGATGGTCTCTCTCAAACAACCCTGCAACTAAATAACAAAGAGTTTCTTGTGTCCCCAACACACCCAATGCAATGGTAAATTGTATAGGTGCACTAGTTCGGCGAAGAGATGGTGATACAAGTGCAATATGGATGGTAGATAAAGGTATTTGTAATCTGAAATTATAAAAACAGCAAGGTAGCGAGCGATAAAAGTGAGCGTAAACGGTATTGCAATGGTAGGAAACAAGGCCTAAGGTTCATACTTTCACTAGTGCAAGTTCTCTCAACAATAATAAGATAGATAGATCATATAACAATCCCTCAACATGCAACAAAGAGTTGTTGGGGAACGTAGTAATTTCAAAAAAAATCCTACACACACGCAAGATCATGGTGATGCATTGCAATGAGAGGGGAGAGTGTGTCCACGTACCCTTGTAGACCGAAAGCGGAAGCGTTAGGACAACGCGGTTGATGTAGTCGTACGTCTTCACGGCCTGACCGATCAAGCTCCGAAACTACGGCACCTCCGAGTTCTAGCACACGTTCAGCTCGATGACGTCCCTCGAACTCTGATCTAGCCGAGTGTCAAGGGAGAGTTCCGTCAGCACGACGGCATGGTGACGATCTTGATGTTCTACCGTCGCAGGGCTTCGCCTAAGCACCGCTACAATATTATCGAGGAGGACTATGGTGGACGGGGGGCACCACACACGGCTAAGAGATAAATGATCAATTGTTGTGTCTAGAGGTGCCCCCCTACCCCCGTATATAAAGGAACCAGGGGGGAGGGGGCGGCTGGCCAGGGAGGAGGCGCGCCATGGGGAGTCCTACTCCCACCGGGAGTAGGACTCCCTCCTTTCCTTGTTGGACTTGGAGAAGGGGGAAAGAGGAGGGAGAGAGAGGAAGGAGGGGGGCGCCCCCCTCTTCTTGTCCTATTCGGACTAGGGGGGAGGGGCGCGTGGCCCTGCCCTGGCCGCATCTCCTCTTCTCACTAAGGCCCACTATGTCCCATTAAGCCCCCGGGGGGGTCCGGTAACCCCTAGGTACTCCGGTAAAATCCCGATTTCACCCGGAACACTTCTGATATCCAAATATAGGCTTCCAATATATCAATCTTTATGTCTCGACCATTTCGAGACTCCTCGTCATGTCTGTAATCACATTCGGGACTCCGAACAAACTTCGGTACATCAAAACTCATAAACTCATAACATAACTGTCATCGAAACCTTAAGCGTGCGGACCCTACGGGTTCGAGAACAATGTAGACATAACCGAGAACTGTTTCCGGTCAATAACCAATAGCGGAACCTGGATGCTCATATTAGCTCCTACATATTCTACGAAGATCTTTATCGGTCAAACTGCATAACAACATACGTTGTTCCCTTTGTCATCGATATGTTACTTGCCCGAGATTTGATCGTTGATATCTCAATACCTAGTTCAATCTTGTTACCGGCAAGTCTCTTAACTTGTTCTGTAATACATCATCTTGCAACTAACTCATTAGTCACATTGCTTGCAAGGCTTATAGTGATGTGTATTATCGAGAGGGCCCAGAGATACCTCTCCGACAATCGGAGTGACAAATCCTAATCTCGAAATATGCCAACCCAACAAGTACCTTCGGAGACACCTGTAGAGCACCTTTATAATCACCTAGTTATGTTGTGACATTTGGTAGCACACAAAGTGTTCCTCCAGTAAACGGGAGTTGCATAATATCATAGTTATAGGAACATGTATAAGTCATGAAGAAAGCAACAGCAACACACTAAATGATCAAGTGCTAAGCTAACGGAATGGGTCAAGTCAATCACATCATTCTCTCAATGATGTGATCTTGTTAATCAAATGACAACTCTTTTGTCCATGGTTAGGAAACATAACCATCTTTGCTAAACGAGCTAGTCCAGTAGAGGCATACTAGTGACACTCAGTTTGTCTATGTATTCACACATGTATCATGTTTCCGGTTAATACAATTCTAGCATGAATAGTAAACATTTATCATGAAATAAGGAAATAAATAATAACTTTATTATGGCCTCTAGGGCATATTTCCTTCAGTCTCCCACTTGCACTAGAGTCAATAATCCAGATTACACAGTAATGATTCTAACACCCATGGAGCCTTGGTGCTGATCATGTTTTGCTTGTGGAAGAGGCTTAGTCAACGGGTCTGCAACATTCAGATCTATATGTATCTTGCAAATCTCTATGGCTCCCACCTGGACTTGGTCCCGGATGGAATTGAAGTGTCTCTTGATGTGCTTGGTCCTCTTGTGAAATCTGGATTCCTTTGCCAAAGCAATTGCACCAGTATTGTCACAGAAGATCTTCATTGGTCCCGATGCACTAGGTATGACACCTAGATCGGAAATGAACTCCTTCATCCAGACTCCTTCATTTGCTGCTTCTGAAGCAGCTATGTACTCTTCTTCGCATGTAGATCCTGCTACGACGCTTTGTTTAGAACTGCACCAACTTACAGCTCCACCGTTCAATATAAACACGTATCCGTTTTGTGATTTAGAATCGTCCGGATCAGTGTCAAAGCTTGCATCGACGTAACCATTTACGACTAGCTCTTTGTCACCTCCATAAACGAGAAACATATCCTTAGTCCTTTTCAGGTATTTCAGGATGTTCTTGACCGCTGTCTAGTGATCCACTCCTGGATTACTTTGGTACCTCCCTGCCAAACTTATTGCTAAGCATACGTCAGGTCTGGTACACAGCATTGCATACATGATAGAGTCTATGGCTGAAGCATAGGGAACATCTTTCATTTTCTCTCTATCTTCTGCTGTGGTCGGGCATTGAGTTTGACTCAACTTCACACCTTGTAAGACAGGCAAGAATCCTTTCTTTGCCTGATCCTATTTGAACTTCTTCAAAACTTTATCAAGGTATGTGCTTTGTGAAATTCCAATTAAGCGTCTTGATCTATCTCTATAGATCTTGATGCCCAATATGTAAGCAGCTTCACCGAGGTCTTTCATTGAAAAACTTTTATTCAAGTATCCTTTTATGCTATCCAGAAATTCTATATCATTTCCAATTAACAATATGTCGTCTACATATAATATCAGAAATGCTATAGAGCTCCCACTCACTTTCTTGTAAATATAGGCTTCTGCAAAAGTCTGTATAAAACCATATGCTTTGATCACACTATCGAAGCGTTTATTCCAACTCCGAGAGGCTTGCACCAGTCCATAAATGGATCGCTAGAGCTTGCACACTTTGTTAGCATCTTTTGGATCAACAAAACCTTCTGGTTGCATCATATACAACTCTTCTTCCAGATATCCATTCAGGAATGCAATTTTGATATCCATTTGCCATATTTCATAATCATAAAATGCGGCAATTGCTAACATAATTCGGATAGACTTAAGCATCGCTACGGGTGAGAAAGTCTCATCGTAGTCAACCCCTTGAACTTGTCGAAAACCTTTTGCAACAAGTCGAGCTTTGTAGACAGTTACATTACCATCAATGTCAGTCTTCTTCTTGAAGATCCATTTATTCTCGATGGCTTGCTGATCATCGGGCAAGTCAACCGAAGTCCATACTTTGTTCTCTTACATGGATCCCATCTCAGATTTCATGGCCTCAAGCCATTTTGCGGAATCTGGGCTCATCATCGCTTCCTCATAGTTTGTAGGTTCGTCATGGTCAAGTAACATGACCTCCAAAATAGGATTGTCGTACCACTCTGGTGCGGATCTTATTCTGGTTGACCTACGAGGTTCGGTAGTAACTTGATCTGAAGTTTCATGATCAATATCATTAGCTTCCTCACTAATTGGTGTAGTCGTCACAGGAACTGATTTCTATGATGAATTATTTTCCAATAAGGGAGCAGGTACAGTTACCTCATCAAGTTCTACTTTCCTCCCACTCATTTCTTTCGAGAAAAGCTCCTTCTCTAGAAAGGATCCATTCTTGGTAACGAATGTCTTGCCTTCGGATCTGTGATAGAAGGTGTACCCAACAGTTTCCTTTGGGTATCCTATGAAGACACATTTCTCCGATTTGGGTTCGAGCTTATCAGGTTGAAGTTTTTTCACATAAGCATCGCAGCCCCAAACTTTAAGAAACGACAACTTTGGTTTCTTGCCAAACCATAGTTCATAAGGCGTCGTCTCAATGGATTTTGATGGTGCCCTATTTAACGTGAATGCGGCCGTCTCTAAAGCATAACCCCAAAACGATAGCGGTAAATCAGTAAGAGACATCATAGATCGCACCATATCTAGTAAAGTGCAATACAAAGTTCAGACACACCATTATGTTGTGGTGTTCCGGGTGGCGTGAGTTGCGAAACTATTCTGCATTGTTTCAAATGTAAACCAAACTCGTAACTCAAATATTCTCCTCCGCGATCAGATCGTAGAAACTTTATTTTCTTGTTACGATGATTTTCAACTTCACTCTGAAATTCTTTGAACTTTTCAAATGTTTCAGACTTATGTTTCATTAAGTAGATATACCCATATCTGCTTAAATCATCTGTGATGGTGAGAAAATAACGGTACCCGCCGCGAGCTTCAATATTCATTGGACCACATACATCAGTATGTATGATTTCCAACAGATCTGTTGCTCGCTCCATAGTTCCGGAGAACGGCGTTTTAGTCATCTTACCCATGAGGCATGGTTCGCAAGTACCAAGTGATTCCAAAAGTCCATCAGTATGGAGTTTCTTCATGTGTTTTACACCAATATGACCTAAACGGCAGTGCCACAAATAAGTTGCACTATCATTATTAACTCTGCATCTTTTGGCTTCAACATTATGAATATGTGTATCACTACTATCGAGATTCATCAAAAATAGACCACTCTTCAAGGGTGCATGACCATAAAAGATATTACTCATATAAATAGAACAACCATTATTCTTAGATTTAAATGAATAACCGTCTCGCATCAAACAAGATCCAGATATAATGTTCATGCTCAACGCTGGCACCAAATAACAATTATTCAGGCCTAAAACTAATCCCGAAGGTAGATGTAGAGGTAGCATGCCGACGGCGATCAGATCGACTTTGGAACCATTTCCCACGCGCATCATGACCTTGTCCTTAGGCAGTGTCCGCTTAATCCATAGTCCCTGTTTTGAGATGCAAATATTAGCAACAGAACCAGTATCAAATACCCAGGTGCTACTGTGAGCTCTGGTAAGGTACACATCAATAACATGTATATCACATATACCTTTGTTCACCTTGCCATCCTTCTTATCCGCCAAATACTTGGGGCAGTTCCGCTTCTAGTGATCAGTCTGTTTGCAGTAGAAGCACTCAGTCTCAGGCTTAGGTCCAGACTTGGGTTTCTTCTCTTAAGCAGCAACTTGTTTGCTGTTCTTCTTGAAGTTCCCCTTCTTCTTCCCTTTACCCTTTTTCTTGAAACTGGTGGTCTTGTTGACCATCAACACTTGATGCTCCTTTTTGATTTCTACCTCTGCAGCCTTTAGCACTGCGAAGAGCTTGGGAATAGTCTTGGTCATCCCTTGCATATTATAGTTCATCAAAAAGCTCTTGTAGCTTGGTGGCAGTGATTGGAGAATTTTGTCAATGACGCAATCATCCGGAAGATTAACTCCCAGTTGAATCAAGTGATTGTTATACCCAGACATTTTGAATATATGCTCACTGACAGAACTATTCTCCTCCATCTTGCAGCTGTAGAATTTATTGGAGACTTCATATCTCTCAATCCGGGCATTTGCTTGAAATATTAACTTCAACTCCTGGAACATTTCATATGCTCCATGACGTTCAAAACGTCGTTGAAGTCCCGGTTCTAAGTCGTAAAGCATGGCACACTGAACTATCGAGTAGTCATCAGCTTTGCTCTACCAAACGTTCACAATGTCCGCAATTGCATCTGCAGCAGGCCTGGCACCCAGCGGTGCTTCCAGGACGTAATTCTTCTATGCAGCAATGAGGATAATCCTCAAGTTACGGACCCAGTCTGTGTAATTGCTACCATCATATTTCAACTTAGCTTTCTCAAGGAATGCATTAAAATTCAACGGAACAACGGCACGAGCCATCTATCTACAATCAACACAGACATGCAAAATACTATCAGGTACTAAGTTCATGATAAATTCAAGTTCAATTAATCATATTACTTAAGAACTCCCACTTAAATAGACATCCCTCTAATCATCTAAGTGATCACGTGATCCAAATCTACTAAACCATAACCGATCATCATGTGAAATGGAGTAGTTTTCAATGGTGAACATCATTATATATGTTGATCATATCTACTATATGATTCACGCTCGACCTTTCGGTCTCAGTGTTCCGAGGCCATATCTGCGTATGCTAGGCTCGTCAAGTTTAACCTGAGTATTCTGCGTGTGCAAAACTGGCTTGCACCTGTTGTAGATGGACGTAGAGCTTATCACACCCGATCATCACGTAGTGTCTGGGCACGACGAACTTTGGCAACAGTGCATACTTAGGGAGAACACTTTTATCTTGAAATTTAGTGAGAGATCATCTTATAATGCTACCGTCAATCAAAGCAAGATAAGATGCATAAAGGATAAACATCACATGCAATCAATATAAGTGATATGATATGGCCATCATTATCTTGTGCTTGTGATCTCCATCTCCGAAGCACCGTCATGATCACCATCGTCACTGGCGCGACACCTTGATCTCCATTGTAGCATCGTTATTATTTCGTCACCTATTGCTTCTACGACTATCGCTACCGCTTAGTGATAAAGTGAAGCAATTACAGGGCGATTGCATTGCATACAATAAAATGACAACCATATGGCTCCTGCCAGTTGCCGATAACTCGGTTACAAAACATGATCATCTCATACAATAAAATATAGCATCACGTCTTGATCATATCACATCACATCATGCCCTGCAAAAACAAGTTAGACGTCCTCTACTTTGTTGTTGCAAGTTTTACGTGGCTGCTACGGGCTGAGCAAGAACCGTTCTTATTTATGCATCAAAACCACAACGATAGTTCTTCAAGTTAGTGCTGTTTTAACCTTCTCAAGGACCGGGCGTAGCCACACTCGGTTCAACTAAAGTTGGAGAAACTGACACCCGCCAGCCACCTGTGTGCAAATCACGTCGGTAGAACCAGTCTCGCGTAAGCGTACGCGTAATGTCGGTCCGGGCCGCTTCATCCAACAATACCGCCGAACCAAAGTATCACATGCTGGTAAGAAGTATGACTTGTATCGCCCACAACTCACTTGTGTTCTACTCATGCATATAACATCAACGCATAAAACCTGGCTCGGATGCCACTGTTGGGGAACATAGTAATTTCAAAAAAATTCCTACGCACACGCAAGATCATGGTGATGCATAGCAACGAGAGGGGAGAGTGTGTCCACGTACCCTTGTAGACCGAAAGTGGAAGCGTTAGCACAACGCGGTTGATGTAGTCGTACGTCTTCACGGACCAACCGATCAAGCACTGAAACTACGACACCTCCGAGTTCTAGCACACGTTCAGCTCGATGACGTCCCTCGAACTCCGATCCAGCCGAGTGTCAAGGGAGAGGTCCGTCAGCACGACGGCGTGGTGAAGATCTTGATGTTCTACCGTCGCAGGGCTTCTCCTAAGCACTGCTACAATATTATTTAGGAGGACTATGGTGGAGGGGGGCACCGCACACGGCTAAGAGGCCAATGATCAATTGTTGTGTCTAGAGGTGCCCCCCTGCCCCCGTATATAAAGGAGCCAGGGGGGAGGGGGCGGCCAGCCAGGGAGGAGGCGCGCCATAGGGATTCCTACTCCCACCGGGAGTAGGACTCCCTCCTTTCCTTGTTGGACTTGGAGAAGGGGGAAAGAGGAGGGAGAGAGAGGAAGGAGGGGGGGCGCGCCGCCCCCTCTCCTTGTCCTATTCGGACTAGGGGGAGGGGTGCGCGTCCCTGCCCTGGCCGCCTTTCCTATTCTCCACCAAGGCCCACTATGGCCCATTAAGCCCCCGGGGGGTTCCGGTAACCCCTCGGTACTCCGGTAAAATCTCGATTTCACTCGGAACACTTCAGATATCCAAATATAGGCTTCCAATATATCAATCTTTATGTCTCGACCATTTCGAGACTCCTCGTCATGTCCGTAATCACATTCAGGACTCCGAACAAACTTCAGTACATCAAAACTCAAAAACTCATAATATAACTGTCATCGAAACCTTAAGCGTGCGGACCCTACGGGTTTGAGAACAATGTAGACATGACCGAGAACTGTTTCCGGTCAATAACCAATAGCAGAACCTGGATGCTCATATTGGCTCCTGCATATTCTACGAAGATTTTTATCGGTCAAACCGCATAACAACATACGTTGTTCCTTTGTCATGGGTATGTTACTTGCCCGAGATTTGATCGTCGGTATCTCAATACCTAGTTCAATCTCGTTACCGGCAAGTCTCTTTACTCGTTATGTAATACATCATCTTGCAACTAACTCATTAGTCACATTGCTTGCAAGGCTTATCGTGATGTGTATTACCGAGAGGGCCCAGAGATACCTCTCCGACAATCGGAGTGACAAATCATAATCTCGAAATACGCCAACCCAACAAGTACCTTCAGAGACACCTGTAGAGCACCATTATAATCACCCAGTTACATTGTGACGTTTGGTAGCACACAAAGTGTTCCTTCGGTAAACGGGAGTTGCATAATCTCATAGTCATAGGAACATGTATAAGTCATGAAGAAAGCAACAGCAACATACTAAACAATCAAGTGCTAAGCTAACGGAATGGGTCATGTCAATCACATCATTCTCTCAATGATGTGATCCCATTAATCAAATGACAACTCTTTTGTCCATGGTTAGGAAACATAACCTTCTTTGATAAACAAGCTAGTCAAGTAGAGGCATACTAGTGACACTCAGTTTGTCTATGTATTCACACATGTATCATGTTTCCGGTTAATACAATTCTAGCATGAATAATAAACATTTATCATGAAATAAGGAAATAAATAATAACTTTATTATTGCCTCTAGGGCATATTTCCTTCAAGAGTCACTCCAAAGACACTAATAGCGGAGAACGAACGAAGAGATTATCGTAGGGTATGAAACCACCCAAAGCTATTCTTTCGGATCAATCTATTCAAGAGTTCGTACTAGAATAACAACTTAAGACACAAATCAACCAAAACCCTAATGTCACCTAGATACTCCATTGTCACCTCAAGTATCCGTGGGCGTGATTATATGATATGCATCACACAATCTCATATTCATCTATTCAACCAACACAAAGTACTTCAAAGAGTGCCCCAAAGTTTCTACCGGAGAGTCAAGAACGTGTGCCAACCCCTATGCATAGGTTCATGGGCGGAACCCGCAAGTTGGTCACCAAAACATACATCAAGTGGCACATGATATCCCATTGTCACCACATATAAGCACGGCAAGACATACATCAAGTGTTCTCATAAAAGACTCAATCCGATAAGATAACTTCAAAGGGAAAACTCAATTCATCACAAGAGAGTGGAGGGGGAGAAACATCATAAGATCCAACTACAATAGCAAAGCTCGGGATACATCAAGATCGTGCCATAGAGGGAACACGAGAGAGAACACGCGAGAGAGAGATCTAACACATAGCTACTGGTACATACCCTCAGCCTCGAGGGTGAACTACTCCCTCCTCGTCATGGATAGTGCCGGGATGATGAAGATGGCCACCGGTGAAGCATCCCCCCTCTGGCAGGGTGCCGGGAAGGGCTCCCGAGAGGTTTCTGGTGGCTACAGAGGCTTGCGACGGTGGAACTCCCGATCTATCTTGATATTTGATGTTTTTAGGGTACGTAGGCTTATATAGGCGAAAGAAGTCGGTTGGGAGGTGCTCGAGGGGCCCACGAGACAGGGGGCGCGCCCAGTAGGGGGGGCGCCCTCCTATCTCCTGGCCTTCTCGAGGGTCTTCTGACGTGAACTCCAAGTCTCCTAGGTGATATTCTTCCAAAAAATCACGTTGCTGAAGGTTTCATTCCGTTTGGACTCCGTTTGATATTCCTTTTCTTCGAAATACTGAAACAGGCAATAAAACAGCAATATGGGTTGGGCCTCCGGTTAATAGGTTAGTCCAAAAGTAATATAAAAGTGTATAATAAAGCCCATAATTATTCAAAACAGATAATATAATAGCATGAATGCTTCATAAATTATAGATACGTTGGAGACGTATCAGTGGGCGTGCCGGGCCGCACCCTTGAGGCCGTCCTTGACCACATCGAGACCGGCAACACTCAGCGCCCGTCGTTCTCACGCCATCGTGGCAGCTCCTGGACGCCGCGTCGAATGGAGCTGGGGACGTCCTCCTCGTCAGGCTCCGGCTCGCCGGCTCTCCGCCTCGTCAAGCTGGAGCCGGAGGAGGAGACGCCATTACGTCACCGTACCCGCAGTGGTGCCCTCATCATCAACGAGGGCGCCCGCCCCTCCCCGCGCTCTCTCCGCCTGGTCCAGCCGAATACCGAGCCGGGGATGATCCCCGTGCAGCCGGAGCACACGGAGATGGCCGCCGCCGACGAGGCTGCCTCAAGTTGGCGAGGGACGACTACGTCCGTGAGCAGGTGCTCCACCAGCGCCGGGCATACGCGGAGCTCCAGGCCCGATGCCAGGCCGCCCGCCGCGCGCGCGGACACGAGGATGGCGGCGTCGTCGTCCTCGACGGCGACGAAGAGGATGAGGCCGGTTCGTCCAACCCCGCGCGGGTCGGCGACCCTGGCCAGGGTTCCAGTAGGGACGACGGTGGCTACAGAGGGGCGCGCGACGACGACGACGACGATGGCGGCGGCGGCGAGTACACCCGTTTCTACAAGCTCCTCGGCATGTAGAAGGCAGGAGGCGGCCGCGGCGTTTGCATGTTTAGGCGTAGTTCTAGGCGTAGTTTAGGAGTACTTTGCATGTTTGTACAAATTTCTATGAAATATCGCCGAGTTTGTGCCAGGTCGCGGAGTTTGCATGAAAATTCGCCGAGCTTGTGCGATTCTAGCGGGCGGCCTGGGGGCGACGACTGGGACCGCAATCACATCCAACGCGCCAACAAACGCCGGTTCACCCCCAGGCGGCTCTTTTTCAGCGTCCTGGTGGCGAACGGCTGGAAATGCTCTAAGTTCGGGCATAGTGGTGCGGTCTTAGCAATGTCACTTAGGATAATTGTGGAGTTTCGAGGAGAGATAAATAAGAATACCTTGTCTTCGCTAAAAGATGATCTCTTGGTAATAAAGTAAGACAATTCTACCTATTGTAAAAGATGGTGTATAGGATAAGGCTGTCTTAGATTGTACATGCTCACAGTTGTTGTAACACTTTGTAAGGTCCTCGGAAATAATCAATAAAGTGGCCGTATGCATCTTCCAGATGCAGAGGCCGGGGGTCATCCTCCTTTTCTAAAAAAAAAACAGTGAGTATGTTTTGATTGCATCGACTCATCTATCCAGACAATTAACCAAACAAGCAATGTTTATGTTTTTCGAGACCACGCACATGCAGAGAGACAGGTGAAAACGACATGGTAGAAAATTAGCATTTGCTTATGTATGCACGATCGAGAGTGCATTGAGTTAACTAGCGAAATGGAAAGGCCTAGCACTACGCAAGCATCATACATGATAAATCATCCAGGCTTTATTTTTCATCATCGAATCCATTGCCTGCATCAAAGAGGGCTGATCTCATCGTCCATGCATGCTCTAATAACTAGTAAAGATTTCTTCAAGCTTAAGAAGATCGAAAGTCAACATATAGAAAAATAATAATCAATTAATCTGTACATGAATTGCTGCCTTGTTCATCACAGTACAACTAACAACATCTTGCTTCTTTATCACCACATAGATCAAAGCTGGACTAGCAAGTAGACCATTGAGCTACACTAGCTTCTATATCCTGAAACATCTCCTGGCTGCAGATGTCGCGGTCTTCCATGGTAGGGCATGCCACAGCCGTGTCGTCGCAGAAGCGGAGCAGCTCATCCAACGTGCACCGGAAGGCGTCGTCTTCATCCTCTGCAGCGCCAGTGCCTTCTTGGACTTTGCCGTCGAGGTTGCCGGGGAAGAACCCCTGCGCCACCACAGCGTCGTGGAGCTCGGGAAAATCTTGAAGCATGTCGTTGGTGAAGAACCCGCCTGGATCCACGCTGCCGTCGTCCACTGCTCCGCGCGGCAACATCGTCTCGCCTTCGTCGGACATGAACCAGCGCCCATACTTGTGAAGCATCCCGGGTTGTTGGACGATGGGCGGTTCCTGGAGGCGTGGGGTTTGGGGACGTGGAGCATCCGGGTGCTGGACGTCGGCGGCCTTCCTTTTCTTGGAACCAGGAGCATTGATTACCTCGTCGTATGTGGTCTCGCTCCTGTGACGAGACACGCAGACCTTGCAGAGCACCAGGTCGTCTTGCTTGTCATCGCTGTACTCGTTCATGCACCAGCCGATCCTCTCTTTCTCTCCCGGCAACTTCTTGATGTAGCTGAGGTTTCGTCTATGGCCTACGAGTTTACCACACTTGCATGCATTACCACACTTGCTCACACTTGGAAAATCGGAAGCTTAATCTCGGTGCGGTGCTTTCCACACTTGCATGCATTGCCACCCCGGCCGATCCGCGCCTCCGAGATTAAGGATATCAACTTCATCTCTTTTGTGCGGATAGCAACTTCATCGTTTCATCTCTCCCTGCTAGTTTAACTCATTTCAAATGCTCTAGAAGCAGAGTGGTTTGTGGGTTTTACTTGAGGACTGTATGTGGGAGTTCTTTTGATTTAGATGCATAATTTGAGCTCAAATTAACTTCTTACAGTCTGCACATGTGTAGGGTGCCGTCCCCGTCCCCGTCGTCACCGACATTGATCGCCCTCGTCGATTTCGTCGCCGGCACCACCGTGGTGAACCTCTTGTTCTTATCTTCTTTTTAAAAGAAAAAAAAATCTTACTTGCATGATTTAGATAGCTATGTGTATGATTTTCTTACTTTTATTATTGTTTGTTATAATATAGTGTCATGGTTTTGGTATCCGCCCCCGGCGGCTCTCGTCCGGTCTATGATTCGGATGTGATAATTAACTTTTATAACTATTTGTTTCATTTAGTGTTTATGACAATTATGCCGACCAACTTGATATAGATGTCCTTATTTAGGAGGTATGTGAACCGGAAATTCCAACCGACCCTCTTGTTGAGAGGTTAAATTTAGTTAAAAAAGAAAACAATTATTTGAAAGAAAAATTGAAAATAATTGAAGATGAGAAGATGAAATTGGAGTTGCATGTTGCTGATGTCATCGATGATCACAAGATCCAGATGGATGTAATGCGCTCGAAGATTAGAAAATATGCCATTAATAATGAGGCTTGGTACCATCATGCTGTTTGATCAATTGTTATTTTAGTTGCGATTTTGATCGCATTTGTTGTTCCATTTAAATGTTTTACATAGTTGTATGTTAATTTCAATGAGACCTATGTATGAACTTTATGTATTTATTTTTTCAGTAATAACATTTGATCACTACTGTAGTTTGGTTTTAATGTCTTGATGAACTTGTTTTAATTTGGTAATTTCCCTATTCATGATGTTCTGTAATGGTTTTTGATATATATAATGCACGCAGATGGACCGGCAATGGATGTACGGTGACCGGCGCACCTCCGACTACATTACGGGCCTGCATATCTCGATGTGGTTGAGGCAACCAAGCAGAATGGTTTTATGTATTGTCCATGTACTGTCTAAGAGATTACGAAGGATTACCCTCACTCGAAAACCCTTCACTTCCACCTGCTTGAGAAGGATTTTATGCCACACTATAATGTTTGGACCAAGCACGAAGAAATAGGGGTTATGATGGAAGACAACAAAGAAAAAGAGGATGATGACAACTATCCTATGTTCCTGAATACGGTGATACTGCATCGGGGGAATCTGAAGATCAAGAGGCACCAGACGATGTGCCCGATGATGATCTTCGTCGGGTCATTGTTGATGCACAGAGAGGATGCGAAAATGAAAGCGAGTAGTTGAAGTTTGATATCATGTTAGAGGATCACAAAAAAGGGTTCTACCTGATGACCCACAAGTATAGGGCATCAATTGAATCCTTTCGATAAGTAAGAGTGTTGAACCAAACAAGGAGCAGAAGGAAATGACAAGTGGTTTTCAGGAAGTTATTTTCTGCAAGCACTGAAATTGTTGGTAACAGGTAGTTTGATAGCAAGATAATTTGTAACGATCAAGTAACGGGAACGGTAAATAAAGTGCAGCAAGGTAGCCCAATCCTTTTATGGCAAAGGACAGGCCAAAACGGTCTCTTATGATAAGCAAACCGTTCTTGAGGGTACACGGGAATTTCATCTAGTCACTTTCATCATGTTGGTTTGGTTCGTGTTCGCTACTTTGATAATTTGACATGTGGGTGGACCGTCGTGCTGCCAGAACTCATCCACTACTTCGCCGTCTTGCTGTATCAAGAAGGCGAGGACGTCACCGAGCTGAATGATACGTCCATTTTGCATCATGCTTTTATATCAATATTTATTGCATTATGGGCTCTTATTACACGTTATGTCACAATAATTATGCCTATTCTCTCTTATTTTACAAGGTTTGCATGAAGAAGGAGAATGCCGGTAGCTGGAATTCTAGACTGGAAAAGGAGTAAATATTAGAGACCTATTCTGCACAACTCCAAAAGTTTTGAAATTCCACGGAAGTTATTTTTGGAATTAATACAAAATACTAAGCGAAGAAAATACCAGAGGGGGCCACCCAAAGTCCATGAGGGTGGGGGGCATGCCCCCTGCCTCGTGGGCCACCTGGCAGGCCTCCGATGCCCATCGTTGGCTATATGAAGTCTTTCACCCTGGAAAAAAAATCAAAAGCAAGCTTTCGGGACGAAACACCGCCGCCGCGAGGCGGAACCTTGGTGGAACCAATCTAGGGCTCCGGCGAAGCTGCTCTGCCGGGAAAACATCCCTCCGGGAGGGGGAAATCATCACCATCGTCATCACCATCGATCCTCTCATCGGGAGGGGGTCAATCTCCATCTACATCTTCACCAGCACCATCTCCTCTCAAACCCTAGTTCATGTCTTGTCTCCGATCTTTGTCTCAAAGCCTCAGATTGGTACCTGTGAGTTGCTAGTAGTGTTGATTGCTCCTTGTAGTTGATGCTAGTTGGTTATTCGGTGGAAGATTCTATGTTCAGATCCTTAATGCATATTAATACCCCTCTGATTATGAATATGAATATGATTTCTGAGTAGTTACGTTTGTTCCTGAGGACATGGGAGAAGTCTTTCAACAAGTAGTCATGTGAATTTGGTATTCGTTCGATATTTTGATGAGATGTATGTTGTCTTTTCTCTAGTGGTGTTATGTGAACGTTGACTACATGACACTTCATCATTGTTTGTGCCTAGAGTAAGGCATTGGGAAGTAATAAGTAGATGATGGGTTGCTAGAGTGACAGAAGGTTAAACCATAGCTTATGAGTTGCTTCGTAAGGGGCTGATTTGGATCCATATGTTTCATGCTACGTGTAGGTTTACCTTAATACTTCTTTTGTAGTTGCGGATGCTTGCAATAGGAGTTAACCGTAAGTGGGATGCTTGTCCAAGAAAAGGCAGTACCCAAGCACCGGTCCACCCACATACCAAATTATTAAAGTAACGGACGCGAATCATATGAGCGTGATGAAAACTAGGTTGACGATAATTCCCATGTCTCCTCGGGAGCGTTTTCCTTCATATAAGAATTTGTCCAGGCTTGTCCTTTGCTACAAAAAGGATTGGGCCACCTTGCTGCACCTTATTTACTTGTTACCCGTTACGAATTACCTTATCACAAAACTATATGTTACCGATAATTTCAGTGTTTGTAGAGAATACCTTACTGAAAACCGCTTGTCATTTTCTTCTGCTCCTTGTTTGGTTCGACACTCTTACTGAAAGTGGCACGACTGTGCCTCTCGCGGAAGTAAATATGTGCTTCCACAAGAACTAAATACGTGCCTCTCATAGAATGGAAAAAAAAGAAAATATTTTTTTTTGGTTCGAGAGAGACTACTATGTCTCTCAGGGAAGCAAATTCATACCTCTCGCGTAACGAAAAAGGAGATATTTTTTCCGGTTTCAAGAGGCATGATTGTGCCTCTTAAGATCGTTTCCCCTAGTTTTCAAGAGGCACGACTCGTGAAAGCAAATCCGTGTCATTCGGTATATTTTTTTCCGTTTTCAAAAGGCACAAATGTGCCTCTCATGAAAGGAAAAAAGAAAGAAAACATGTTTTTCCGTATAATTTTTTGGGTCCAAAACTAAGAAAGACCGGAAGAAACCGAAAAGCAGAAAGAACCAAAAAAATCATCTAAAAAGTCGAAAACGCGCGTGAAAATATAATAAATAAATAAAATTTAAAGGTAGCGTCCAGAGAGCAACACGTGACGGCGGTTGAGAGCATGCCACTTGGCGCGCTCTCAGCCCAACCCAGATGACCCTTATGGGGCCCCCAGTGGAGTACTTTGTTAGTTGCTCGCGGCAAGAAGGGAAAAAGGACGCCCCTATATCTAAGCTCCTATTTGCCGCGTGAGTCGGTGGCAAACAATGCCAGCGCACCACCTCTCCTCCCGTGCGCGCCTATTGCACCGGCACATGAGTGGGCCTGCATGCTCCAGTTTTTCTACTTCTTTTTTTAGCTTTTTGATTTTTTCCTTCTCTAAAATAATTCCAAATTTAAAACAATTTCCATATTTCAAAGAAAGAGAACTTTCGAAATATGTTCCAGAAAAAATAAGATGTTCATAGTTTAAAGAATGAACATGATTTTGAAAAAAAAAATGTTGCGATTGAAAAAAATTCGTGAATTCCAAAAATATTCATTAATTTTAATCATTGATTCAAAAAATGTTCACCGATTCAAAAGTTGGTTTGAAAAATCTGCGTGTTGATGGACAAAATTTAAATCAATGAACAATTTTCTTAATCTGATGAACACATTTTGAATTCGAGAACATTATGAAAATACAACGAACATTTCTTGAATATTGATGAACATTTTTTTCAAATACAAGAACATTTTTGGATATGATGAATTGTTTTTTAGTTCGATGAACAAATTTGAATTTTTAATTTTTTTGAATATGTTGAACATATTAGAAAAGTTCCATGAACATTTTAAAAATATGATGGCCAAATTTTGATTGCGATAAACAAAAATTGAATGTTTTCCTAAAACCGAAAAGGAGCAAATATGGCTCGGCCCACTTGTTCGCACGGGGGAGCATGGGCGTTCGCGTATTCCGCTCGTGCGCGACCTATGCACTAAATAGGAGAACCCATCTTCATCGAGTTGACCTTCCGACTCGCTAAAGGCGCGAGCGAGATGGCAGCCCACGAGTGCCGCAGGCCGAAGCCTTTTTTTTGGTTTATTTTTGTTTTTGTTTATAATTTAAAATATTAACACTCAACAATTTTTTTTGAAAATGTTGAACAAGTCTTTAAAAATATTGATGAAGCATTCAGAAAAATGTTGAACATGTGTAGAAAAAATGTTGGTCGGGTATTAAATGAATTTCTTTACCGTGTATATAAAAATGCTAATCATGCATTTTGAATAAAATGTCGAATATATATTCGAAAAATGATGATGAAGCATTTGGAAAAAGTTATGTGTGTCTGGCTTCGGGTACATGGGCAACAGCCGCAACTCCGGCTTCTGCGGCTCCTCTTCGTCGGCCTCCGCCTCCGCGTCAAGTTCGGCGAAATGCGTGCCGGTCGCCACCCGTTCCTATCGAATGAACTGTCGGTATGCCTCGACATAGGCCTCATCCTAGATGGACTCCAGAATTGCCTGTTGTTGCGCCATCTCTGCTGCTCGGGCGCTCGTGAACTCCACCATGGCGTCCTCCATGTCCAGTCGGCGAGAGCTCCTCTTGCGGCTACTCTACGCCATCCTCCTCCGGAGCCTCCGTGTACTCCTCCGGGCCCACCACTTCCATAGGAATCGGCTGATGCTCCTCTTCCTCCTCCTCCAGCTCCGGCGAGTCCGAGGCAGGCCGACTACGACGTTAGCATAGCATACGTCTTGTTATTTCGGGCCACGGTGAAGCTAGACGGCGAGGGAAGAGTAGGGTGAAGAGGAAGAGATGTGGATGGGCTCGGGCTGGTGGCACGGAGAGGGAGCAAGTGGACGTGGCTAGGGCTTGGGGATGCCGCTATGCATGTTTTCTATATTTTTGCTGCTCGAGAAAAAATAATGAGTTTTCGATTCTTTTGGATGGTGGGGCTGTTATCGACTCATCTATCTAGATAATTAACCAAACAATCAATCTTTATGCTTTTCGAGACCATGCTTTAGTGTTGACACTATATTCCATATCCCCAAGACCGAAATCGGAGAGTGGGAAGCTAGTATTATCATGGTCATCCATGTTTGAGTGTGAGAAATATGTGGGCTGGATAGCCCTATTTATAGGAAAAAATTAGCCATTTTTCGGAAAAATTTAACCCTCTAATGGTCCAATTTTCGAATATATGAATTTTCTAAAAATAATACCCGAACCCTATCCTAAACCGCTCTAAACCGACCATAACCCCCCTAAAGGCCTAAACCCCTCCCAACGGTCGCATACTCGCCTGGGTGGCTGGGTCCACTCGAGCGGCCGAGCGAGCCTCCCGTTCCCCCATCGATCGAGGAGCCGGGCGGCTGGGCCGCACAGCCCGCGCTCCCCCTGTCGGCCTGTCACCTCTCCTGCCCGTTCCCCCGATTCCCCTCCCGTCACGTGAGCGAGGGCAGCGACAGCGAGTCAGCGAGCGAGAGCGACCCAGGTGCATGCGACAGGATTCCCCCCGCCCGCCCAACGATCTAGGCGGGCCTATCAGGCCGTGCCGCGTGCCGTGTCGTGCCACGTGCCGGCCCAAGGGTAGTCGTGCTGCGGGCTAGCACGCAGGCTGAGGGTGGCGTCCTAGGCACGGCCGACTGTGTGTTGCATGCCTGGTACGACACGATTAGCCCGTGCCGGGCATGGCCCGTCACGTGCCATGCCACCGTGCTGCCGGGCCGGCCCGTAAAAAAACGGCCCGTTTGGCAAGATATACTCTGGTGTGCGCAGTGACCAGAAGCCAAATCAGCAGAACTCTTTGCAAAGGTACCTCGGATTCTCAAAATTTAAAATAAAATGCAAATGTGACTCCCACCTTTTTACGTAGGTTTTGGAAAGTGACATGGGTCCAAATCTCGGACCGTTTTCATGAGATTTGGACCATTTTCATTGTTGGATTCCTCGCTCGAGATCTTTTAAACTAGATTCCATGTTGATAGGTTTTGACAAACTTTTTTTTCACAATGAAAAGCGGACGAAAAAACCGAACGGAAAGCTTGTTTTTTTCTTTACGAAAGAGGCATGACTGTGCCTCTCGCGGAAATAAATCCGTGCTTCCATGAGAACTAAATATGTGCCTCTCATAGAATGGAAAGAAAAAGAAAACAAATATATTTGGTTTTGAGAGAGACTACTATGTCTCTCGCGGAAGCAAATTCATACCTCTCGCGTAACCAAAAAGGAGATATTTTTTCCAGTTTTAAGAGGCATGTCTGTGCCTCTCATTGTTTTTTTTATTTCCAAGAGGCACGACTATGCCTCTCGTGATAGCAAATCCGTGTTATTCGCGCAAGAAAAAAGTGAAATTTCGAAAAATGTTCCAGAAATAATAAGATATTCATAGTTTGAAGAATGCTCACGATTTTGAAGAAACATGTTTGTGTGTTGAAAAAAATTCGTGAATTCAAAAAATGTTCACCGATTCAAAAGGTGATTTCAAAAATCTGCATGTTGTTGGACGAAATTGAAGTTCAATGAACATTTTTTAATCTAATGAACAAATTTTGAACTCGAGAACATTATTTGAATTCAATGAACAATTTTTGAGTGCAATGAACAAAATTTGAATTTTATTTTTTGAATATGTTGAACATATTATAAAAGTTTCATGAACATTTTTAAAATATGATGACCAAATTTTGATTGCGATAAACAAAACTTGAATGTTTTCCTAAAACCAGAAAGGTGCAAATATGGGTCGGTCCACTTGTTCACACGGGGGAGCATGTGGTGTGTGCGTGTTCCCGCGCGCACATCCTATGTGCTGAATAGGAGAACCCATCTTCAGCGAGTCGATTTTCCGACTCGCTGAAGGGGCGAGCGAGAGTGGCACTATTCTGATCCCAGAATCAGAATAGTTATTTGGATCACGATGGCCTATATAAGGCCGAACAGGTGTTCCTAAGATCTAAGGGTAGCGCCAGACCGGCCCATTACCACGTTCTCGAACGGCCTAACATTCCACCCATGAACTTCCTGTACTCCCCCCGTCCTCCTCCTACGCCCCCCACCGACAGCCTCCTCCCGTGGCCCCGCCGCCGGCCTCCTCCCATGGCCCCGCCGCCTGCCTCCTCCCGTGGCGCCGCCACCTACCTCATCCCGCGGATGCGCAGCCCCATGTGCCTCCACAAACGCTGTCGCTCGCCGCGACTGCCATCCGCCTCCAACAGCACGTCAACCACCACGCCCCCTAT